>NC_135076.1:30360551-30398051 GCF_051107435.1 Chaetodon auriga
TGAGTACACACACAGTTTACAGTAGTCAGATTACATAGTCAGATTACAGTAGTCAGATTACATAGTCAGATTACAGTTATTCCCTTGCTGCCGCTGGCTCTCGCGGTGGCTGTCATGGCCTCTGCAGCCTGTAGGTGGTGCGAGCTGGACCTCAGGTTGTGGTTTTTGTTGGATTATCGTGGTTTTGGTCCTCGTGTCCGTTGACTCCAACCATGAAACTGAACTTCCTCCGTCTGTCTTCATACTCGCAGGTGTCATCAGGACCAGTTCAAGGTAAGTTTCTTCTTCTCTGCATTTGTTGGTGTAGTTGTTTTCTCTCCTCGCCGTCTCACCGTGTCTCTGTGATCAGCTGTAGAGGTCAAAGGTCACGGCGGCCGTCAGCAGGACAGAGCTGCAACTGCAGGACAGACGGTCCAAGGTGAGGCACCGCAGTAATCAGATTAAAGTGAAAGTGAAGTAAAAGTTCTCAGACACAACACGTTTCAGTTTGAACTAATCTGATTACAGTAGTCACATTACATTCATCTGAGGGCAGTACTACAGTTACAGTGAGATTATGATAGTCAGATTACAGCAGCCACATCACAGTAAATAGATTACATGTGTAAGATTATTGTAGTGCAGTTACAGTTGTCATGTCACACTAGACGGATTACAGTAATCAGATTGTGGTAATCATATTATAGACATCAAATGAGACAGATTACAGAGGTTAGGAATCAGATTATGGTAAAACTGCAGATAAAACTTTTCAAACGCTGCTGGATGGATTACAGTAATGAGATTACGGTAGTTCAGTTACATGGGAAGTAATTCAAGTATGGGGTTAGTGTAATCAGATTACAGTGAATGGATCAAGGAGTCAGTAAGGTGTTGTGATGACGTCACACTCAGATCTTCGGTCTTCACTCTGTTTCTCTGTGCCCGATGCCTTTCTTTCCCATGAGCCTTTGCAGAGGTCAAAGTTCACAAAAGCCCTCGAATGAACAAACCGAGAGAGGCGGCGGAGGAGATGAGGAGAGGTGAGTCACAGACAAACAGGGCGCCATGACAGTTAGCCCTCAAAGATGGCCGTCCTGTCAGGCAACAGGACGTTGTATTCGAGAAGAACGTCCGAATAACGAATTCTGTGAGAGACGACACAAACACAACTTTTCGCTAACCGTCCCAACGTGACCGCTGTGTGAATGTACAGCTGCCCTGACCACGCCACGCGATGGTGACCTATCAGTGTGACGGTCACTCCTGACTCTGTCATAGAAGCAAGAGGGGATGTAATCCACCAGAGCGCAAGGACAGTCGTTGGCAGACAGACCGAGACCTGCTCTGTACTCAGAGACGACCCCTTGTATGATTCGACGCCACAGGAATTACATTGACTTGACTTTGCAGGCGTCTGGGTGATCTGATCCCAAAGGGGCAGTGCTGAGGACAGGTATGAATGGGATGAGGATGCTTTGAGATCCCATCACTCAGACCGCATTCAGAGGTCATGTGACTTTAGCAGTGTGCATGCGGACCACATTGAAGGCTCAAGCACGTAGGTTATGTACTCGTGTTTGCGCTGATGGTGTCACATTAAAGTACCAACAACAAGAAGCCACATCACCAACAGTCCAAATGTCTTCTAATGGATGGATGAAACACGCGGTCTGGTTTCCATTTGAGCCGAAGAGTCAGGGCAAACAGAAATGATGCATATGTTCATGTGGACGTAAGATCCGATCACAGGATGCATCGTAACACCGGCAGTGAACTGATAAAGCACCTGTGATGGGATCAGAACCAGGTGCATGTGAACACCAGGTCTCAGCTGGGCTGTGGCCAGGTGTTTGGATGTTCATGCCATAATTACAGCTGTGAAACACTGAAAGTTCTGATAAATCTGACAGGGAGCTAAATAATACAAAGTGTCTGAAAACCAGACAAACATGGATGCCTCGCATCAGCCAGCATCCATCATTCAAGGTGGTTAAACCCAGATTTAATGGATCTAGTGTTGTACTGTCAATATTGTAGTGTCCCTATATTGTAGTAAGAAGGCAGCTTTACACTTGCAGTTACTCCTAGCCCTGTGACCACTGACTCCCACTCACCTAGAGAGCCAGAAGAACAACTAACATCCCGCTATCACAGATAGGCTATGCTAGCTGAGCAGCAGTATGGAGGTCAGAGGTCACAGCATGTGATGGCTGGAAGGAAAAGGGTTTCGCCTGTAGGAAGAGTTCATGTTGATGTGTGACCTTTAAGCTCCTGTCTGTCTCTAACAGCTGTCTGTCTGTCTCTCCCTGTCTGTGTGAATGTGTGAGTTTGTCAGCTTCAGTGTTTTCTGTTAAATATCTCAAATTTAATCTGCTCTTAATGTTTGATGTCAGATTTCCCTTCATTCTGATTTTTGGTGCTTTGAATTAGCAGCAGAATGGCTGAATGTGTTTGTTTCTTTGAACCTGTGTGACCTCCCCCCAGCAATGTACTCGGTGGAGATTAAAGTAGAGCGGGACAGAATGACGGGGGAAACCAGGGTTCTGTCCACTAACACCACACTTCCTGTTGACCTCTCACACCAAGGGGTCAAAGTTTACGAGGACGAGCAGAAAGGTGATGTCAGCAAATTAAAAACAGAGTACCAGACAGTTTCTACAGAGTGCCAGACAGTTTCTGCAGAGTGTCAGACAGTTTCTACAGAGCGTCAGACAGTTTCTACAGAGCATCAGACAGTTTTTACAGAACGTCAGACAGTTTCTACAGAGCGTCAGACAGTTTCTACAGAGCATCAGACAGTTTCTACAGAGCATCAGACAGTTTCTACAGAGCGTCAGACAGTTTCTACAGAGCGTCAGACAGTTTCTACAGAGCATCAGACAGTTTCTACAGAGCATCAGACAGTTTATACAGAGCTTCAGACAGTTTTTAGTGTCAGACATTTTCTACAGAGCGTCAGACAGTTTTTACAGAGCATCAGACAGTTTCTACAGAGCGTCAGACAGTTTTTACAGAGCATGAGACAGTTTTTACAGAGCGTCAGACAGTTTCTACAGAGCGTCAGACAGTTTCTACAGAGCGTCAGACAGTTTTTACAGAGCGTCAGACAGTTTCTACAGAGCGTCAGACAGTTTTTGCAGAGCGTCAGACAGTTTCTACAGAGCGTCAGACAGTTTTTACAGAGCGTCAGACAGTTTCTACAGAGCGTCAGACAGTTTCTACAGAGCGTCAGACAGTTTTTGCAGAGCATCAGACAGTTTCTACAGAGCGTCAGACAGTTTCTACAGAGCGTCAGACAGTTTTTACAGAGCGTCAGACAGTTTTTACAGAGCGTCAGACAGTTTTTGCAGAGCATCAGACAGTTTCTACAGAGCGTCAGACAGTTTCTACAGAGCGTCAGACAGTTTTTACAGAGCATCAGACAGCTTCAACAGAGCTTCAGACAGTTTCTACAGAGCGTCAGACAGTTTTTACAGAGCATCAGACAGTTTTTACAGAGCATCAGACAGTTTCTACAGAGCGTCCGACAGTTTTTACAGTGTCAGACATTTTCTACAGAGCATCAGACAGTTTCTACAGAGCGTCAGACAGTTTCTACAGAGCATCAGACAGTTTTTACAGAACGTCAGACAGTTTCTACAGAGCGTCAGACAGTTTTTACAGAGCATCAGAAAGTTTTTACAGAGCATCAGACAGTTTCTACAGAGCATCAGACAGTTTTTACAGAGCATCAGACATTTTCTACAGAGCGTCAGACAGTTTTTAGTGTCAGACATTTTCTACAGAGCGTCAGACAGTTTTTACAGTGTCAGACATTTTCTACAGAGCGTCAGACAGTTTATACAGTGTCAGACATTTTCTACAGAGCGTCAGACATTTTCTACAGAGCGTCAGACAGTTTCTACAGAGCGTCAGACAGTTTCTACAGAGCGTCAGACAGTTTTTACAGAGCGTCAGACAGTTTCTACAGAGCATCAGACAGTTTTTACAGCGTCAGACATTTTCTACAGAGCGTCAGACAGTTTCTACAGAGCGTCAGACAGTTTTTACAGAGCATCAGACAGTTTATACAGAGCATCAGAAAGTTTCTACAGAGCATCAGACAGTTTTTACAGAGCATCAGACAGTTTATACAGAGCATCAGAAAGTTTCTACAGAGCGTCAGACAGTTTTTACAGAGCGTCAGACAGTTTATACAGAGCGTCAGACAGTTTCTACAGAGCGTCAGACAGTTTTTGCAGAGCGTCAGACAGTTTCTACAGAGCGTCAGATGTGTTCTGCTGAGCAGTATATATATAGAACAATAAGAAGAATAGAATAGTGTTTCCCTAATTGTTATTGATGTGATTTCTAGTCCGAAGTAATTATTATTTATAAAACGACTTTGTCTACTTAAAGTAAGACCCAGCATGATGATGCATGCACACTCTACTACTCTTCCTCCTCTCCTTCAAGTTTCTAATAGTGAAGCCTCAAATCAACTTACCTGAAAGTCACCTGACAGTCAGGTGACAAACAGACTTGACCAGGTTCAGTGCAGACCTGAAGGAGGAGGAAGACCGATGTCTGCAGCTGAAGGTCTGATTGTTGATGGAACTTTACTCCCCCTGAAAATCATGATTGTGAAACCTCCAGTGGTTTATCTTCTCACCTTGTTGCAGTTATGACAGGTGTGTTCTGGTACAAGGTCACATAACACAATATAGCAGAGGAATAGTCTGTTGCTATTGGTCCTTCAGCTGGAGATCAGGTGTGTAACAGCAAGGAGTCCTAATCTGGACTCTGATCCTGATTCTGTTCCTGTCTGTCTCTTAGTTGTCCACGAGCTGAACGGTGAAGATGGCGTGCAACTGCTCAGCTTCTCTGAGGTTGAAGACCTCATCCACAAAGCTGACGAGGCCTCCATGATGTCACAGACTGTCGCCACGGTGACCTCTCTTCCATCAGCAGATGTCCAGGTGGAGGTGGGTCATGACCAGCCACCACCGGAGCCTCTGCCGGTGGCAGCAGAGTTCACCGGGCTGGAGGCCAAAGCGGACGGCGACCCGGGCGTGGCAGAGGCCAGCGCCGAGAACCCCATTACCATGGTGTTCATGGGATACCAGAGCGTGGAGGACGAGGACGAGACCAAGAAGGTGCTAGGGCTGCAGGGAACGGTGAAGGCCGAGCTGGTGCTCATTGAAGATGCTGACGGTAAAACATCACTGGGCGAAGGAAAGGAGGAGACTGGCGGTGCCCACACTGCAGCTGCGCCTCCACCCATCTCAACTGCCCCACCTTCTTCCACCAAACCTCTGGAGGCTGTGGCGGTGGCGAGTAATGGGGAGACAGCAGGAGAGGTGGAGGAGGTGAAGGGAGGTGCAGCAGAGATAAAGAAGGAGAAGCATCCATGTAAGTGCTGCAGCATCATGTGATCCTGCAGGGGGCACTGCTATATGAAATATAATACAATAATATGGAAATACAAAGGATGGAGACTTTCCAGGACAAAAACTACTAAAAGAAACTAAACTCCACCCATTGCCCTCAGCCCCGCCTCTAACAACATGACATCACTTCCTGTTTCTTCTTTCTTTACTTTTTTCTATTTCTTGAAGTCTTTTTACTTTTGTACTTGTCATGTTTCCAGTTGTGAAGCCTCAATGCATTTGATTAGCATTAGCATTAGCATTAGCCATGCAGTCCTGACATTTGTGACATTGACCTCCTCTCTCTCTTTGTAAACTCGATGATCAGTGAATTCATTTTAGAGTTGTATTTATTTGGTTTTGTAAATTTCTCCTGCAGCAGAGCTTCTCTCTGTGATTCTGTTGTTTGAGTCTTTTCAGCTTTTTGGCCTTTTATAAAACAGGAAATAAAAGTGACATGACAGGTTGCCTCAATGCTGAACAGAAGAAACTGATTTTGTATTTCTGTAGCATCATAGACTCCATCATCCTCCATCACATCACAGCTTCAAACCCAGCAGATTTCATTCTTTCATTCAGCAATGTGACACTTTCCTTCTTTCATTAATCCAGATGTTTCTCCTTCATGACAGCTGGCTGAACACCAGTTGCCTGATAATCAGACTGAACTGATGGTTCACTGAGCTGTAAGCTGCTGTTGTTAGGCGGTTAGTCCGTCCATACACAGCACAGCGGCAGCTAACGGTGATAACGGGGCCATCAATACACTTTGGCAGGAAGTCAAACAGTCGCCGATGATCCTCACTGTAGCTCGGAATCACAAAAAACATTTCATCAACGTCAACAAACATGCTGATATAAAAGTCTTTAAACAAACAGCGTTTCTGTCCCGGTGACGTTTATGCTGATGATGCTCCGCTAGTATCAGACGTCAATGAAAAATCATGAAGTGAATCACTAATAAATTCTTTACATCTCTAATTAAACCAGATAAAACTCACATCATTGACTCAATGCAGAAACGCCATCACTAACCAAATAATCTGAGTATAACATAATGCAGCAGGAGTGACACAATGAATAGTAATGGAAAGACAAATAATGAGGAAGCGTTCACCTGGACACATTTTAACGTCCGCTAACAACCAAGTGAAGACAAAATTAGGTTTTCGTATGAAAAATAAAACATGCATTGATGAATTTCACAGAAAATAACATTTTCAGAGCTTCAGGAGGATGTTTTTTGGACACAGAGGACGACACCATGTGACCATCTGCTTCCAGCCAAAACAAACTGTTTAGAAGCAGAAACATCAGTTAAACAGTCATTTTACTTTGGTCACTGTTTGACCTGCTCGTTACTAATGTTCCAACCAGAGTACAGGTGTGCTCACACACCTGTCAGGTATCACAGCACCGCGAAACCTGAACACACCATGAGAGTGCAGAGAGATGATCACATGCTAACATGCTCACAGTGTACAAAACCTCCAGCTGCCAATCAGCAAGCAGATGGTGAGACAGACACATACAGACAGACAGACAGACAGAGACAGACAGAGAGAGAGAGCGAGAGAGAGAGACAGACGGACAGAGACAGAGCTCATCATTTGTTGCTCGTCAGTCACTGGTCTGCTGTCAGGCGGCCATCTTGTCTGTCAGACTGTGTCTTCTGTTTTGTCCTCTCTGTGAACCTTCAGCAGGACGCCTGTAAACTCAACCTGTGATCATGTGATCGTTCTCAGCTGTTCTTTTCCTCCTGAAATGCAGCTTCTGTCTCTCACTTGAAAGGTGGTTTCGTATCGTGCTGCTGACCTGAATCATGACGCGTCCTCACAGATGGACACATCAGCTTTCAATGGCTTCATGTCTTCCAGCAACAGATTTGAACTGATCTGCTGACGACACAGCAAAAATGGCGGACAGAAAGAGAGACAAAAGAGAAGACGAGAAGAAACAGATCAGTGAGTGAGATGAGACGTTTTGTCCTGAAGCGAGAATGTGGACAGTTGACGTCCTGGGGCTTCATGATGAATGAATGACTGGAATCAGCAGTGAAGATACCGAATTTAAACAACAACTTTATGTGTCACGGAGGTAACGAGCCAGACCCTGAATCCACGCCGGAGGACAGGACTCTCGTGGACTTGTGTACCATCAGGTGTTCACCGTCATCACATCAGGGCGGTGCTGAGTAGTGAGGGATGAACTGTGAAAGTCCAAGTCCAACAGATGTGGTCAGTTTAACGTGAGCTGCCAGGTCAAAGGTCAGCACAGGTTTCCAGGTGTGGTGGAGTGACAGGCCTGTACGATCTGCTGTGTCTGGTCTTGAATTTAAGAATACATGAGACTTGTAAAGCTGGTGGTTTTAGGACTGAGTCCGTTGGCAGTAAGTGATGTGTGTTGCTCTGCAGGACTTGAACTGGGGCTGACAGCACGTCCTCACAGATTAAAGCAGCTTCATTTATGCTTGAATGAAAGTACTGTTGTCGTTGTCTCGGGAATAAAGAGCAGCATGTCGTTTCTGTGAGACTGAAATCATTTGTTATCGTTGTCATGTTACCAGGTCGTGTTTACCGGATGCATGTTGACTCCGTTATCATTTATTATGGAAAAGTTTGGATGAAAATGTTTGATCTCCTTTGTCCATGAATTATCAAACGTCACTACATCAATAAACGTGCTCAATAAGAAAGAAACTATTATTGTTATTTTACATCGAGACGTCGCGACTGCAGGACTTTGTGGGTCACTTTCTGGTCTGGCTAAGTCTGGACTCCTCCTGAAGTCCATCAGTCCACTCTTTTGGTCTGGGACTATTTTTCTGTCCAGAAGAGTACGCAGTCGAGCCTCTGCTGGTTGTCTTTGATCTGATCCTGGCCAAGGTTAAAGCTGACAGTATGAGGTGCAAAGGGCTGACGAGGAAATGAGATGCAGGTGAGTGGGGATGTCAGGTGAGTGCAGGCAGGTAGGAGCGGCTGGAAGTGGGAGTGACAAAGGAGAGGAGGTCTGAGGGAGGAAGGTGGTTGGCTTGAGGAGGACAAATGGCCTTTCTTTCTTTGTCCAGGAAACGTTTACATATCGATCCGTTTAAAGTCAGAGAGACTCGGATCAACGTGGACGGAGCGGAACGCTTCGCCATCGTTACACGTCGTTTACATCCATCCACTAAAGGCTCAGATAAAGTTTCAGGAGGATTCAAAGGATCGAGGAATCCTTCAGGTCAACAGGGTTTAATCACTTTCCCTCACATTGATTTTCTGGTCAGAAAACTGAAGGTGTTCCGGACAAACAGCAGGACGTCATCTGTGCCGGCAGCCCTGTCTGGAGGCGGGGCCACACTGTCCACCACAGGGACAATGTCACAAAACATTGTCTGTCATCCTGTCAATCATGCTGTGCTGCTTTCAAAGCTGGGAATAAACAGCTTCATCTGAAACAGTCAGGAAGCAGAGCAGAGAGGGACTCCTCCCCCTGCAGGAAACGACAGCACATCAGCTCGTCCTGACGACACGAGGGAGAACTTTGATTTAACTTTGGAGGCCCGGCCCCCGGCCCCCGGCCCCCGGTCACCAGCCACCGGTCCCCGGCCCCCGGCCCCCGGTCACCAGCCACCAGCCACCGGTCCCCGGCCCCCGGCCACCACCCACCACCCACCACCCACCACCGGCCCCCGGCCCCTGGCCCCTGGCCCCCGGCCCCCCGGTCACCAGCCACCAGCCACCGGTCCCCGGCCCCCGGCCCCCGGCCCCCGGCCCCCGGCCACCAGCCACCACCCACCGGTCCCCAGCCGCTGGCCACCGGCCACCGGCCCCACAGGAAGTGATGTAACAAACGTGCGATGGGATAAAGAGAGAAAACAATTAAAACCCAGAAAGTTAGAATATGTGTGTGTGTGTGCGTGTGTGTGCGTGTGTGTTTGTTTGTGTGTGTGAGTGTGCGTGCGTGTGTGTGTGTGTGTGTGTGTGTGTGTGTGTGTGTGTTGTGTGTGTGTGTGTGTGTGTGTGTGTGTGTTGCTGAGCGGTAGAATTTGTCAGGAATGCTGCTGACCAACAGAAACATACACACACACAATGCCTGACCACACCCACCACACACACACACACACACACACACTCTGCATCAGTCCTCCATCAGCTGGCGGAGCTGAACCTGCAGGGTGAGTCCGTGTTCTGTTTCTTTCTGTTTGTTCTTACCTGTGTGACATCATCATGACATCACCTACCTGTCTGCCTGTCCCTGATCAGCTGGTTGATGAATTTATTCATCAGTTTGTTACAACCTGAGGAAATGTAAACTGTCTCTTAGTCCCGCCCACCTCTGGCACTCAGGCCATATGATTGGACGCTGCTGACAGTGATTGACAGCTCTGTGGACTGAAACAGTAAACAAGTGAACCTGAGTTACTGATGTTTTGTGATGATGTCAAATGTTTGTTTACATGACTGATGTTTGTAAACAAACAACAAAGAGAGTCATCTCAGGATTTCTGTCAATAATTAAACGTTAAAAAGATTTTCACTTCCAGCACAAATGAACAAATGAACATGAGCGAGTGAAAATGACTTGATGATGTTTTCCTGTTGATTTGCTTTGACACATTAAAAGATGTTTCACACAGTCTGACATTACATGGAAAGAATAATAAGAGGAGAACATTCTCAGTAAGAAGTTTCACCATTGAGACAAAAAAAGGAAAATCATTTTATTTATGGAGATCATAGTATTTCAAGAAAACAATATATTCACAAAAAAGTGAAATTTGAAGAACAAAGTCTGAGAATTCAGAAAAAAAGACTGAACGGTTTGAAGTAATCAGTTCTTTTGAATTTATCGCTTCATGTGTTCATTTGTTCGTCATCGTGAATCAGAATCATGTTGTGACTTTGCTCTCTGATGAATCAATAAATCAAACATGATTTTTTCTCATCGAGCTCCAGCTTGTTAGTGACTTCCTGTTTACATCAACGATGCTTTCCGATTGGACATCAGCAACAAATCATCACTCAGGAGTTCATGACTTACAGAACAAACCGAGTCTTCTCCCGGTCGCTCTTAGGGTGATGATGATTGGTTCCTGCCAGCTGAGGGTGTGACTGACATCATCATCATCATCATCATCATCATCACCATCATCATCATCATCATCATCGTCACACAGACCAAAACCAGTAAGAACCAATCAGATCCAGCCGAGACAAGGATGTTCAGGTACACTCCTCCCTGGCAGGTTCTTTGTCACAGTCTGGACCATGAAACCAAGGTGAGGCACACACACACGCACACACACTCACACACACACACACACTCACACACACACGTGCACACACACACACACACACACACACTCACACACACACGTGCACACACACACACACACACACACACACACACACACATCAACCTCAGTCTTCATCCTAAACCATTGATGTACATTGTGGGGACCTGGGAAGGCGAAGAGTACATTCCATTAATCAATCAACGAATCAATGAATTTTTATTTGTTATCAGTCTGCAGTCAATAGTCAGATGATTTGACCTTAAAGCTCCGGAAGACAAAGTGAAAGAAGAAAACTGGATTTTAAGGGTTAAATGAAGCGAAGCTTCAGCCTGAGCTTGGACAGGAAGTGATGTCAGAGGTGCTCAGCGGTTGGGTTTGGCCAGCAGAGGGCAGCAGCAGCTCACTGCACACGACTCATAAAGAGTCCTGTTTTTAAGATATTCTGCAAACAACAACCATCGTCACGTGGCTTCGTCCTGAGGAAGAGGAGGTGGTCACATGTTTGGATGCTCACACCTTTACATGAAAACTGCCCACAGATAAATGAATTGACCGAGGACAAATATGGACATCTGAAGCTCCTTCAGGAGCCAATGGGAACTTTTCAGAGCGGCTTGAAGACGTTTCACTGAGCGTTTCATGTCCTGAAGCCTGACATGAAAAGTGATCAGACTTCAGGTGACGATCTGTCTCTGATTCGCTGACGAGCAGCTTTGACTGTTTCAACAGGTGTTCATCTTTAATGTCTCCAGTCACACTTTTACTCTTAAAACTCAGCAGCCTTCACACTTTAATCTCCGGCTCAGGTCATACAGTAGTAATACTGCAGTACTCCATTAAAAGTACAAGCTTCAGTGCGTGAGTACTACATATACATACAAACACTGTAAATACAGAGTGAGACAGACATGTCAAACGATGGCAATGATGCAGAAACACTTTTAGTCTCTAAACTATTAAAAAGGCTATGATGATAATTCTCAACAGCAGTGAAAACTGATCTCCAGTCAGTGCTGGTTTTACTGCGTATGTGTGTTTTATATACATTACTGATCAATAAACCAATTGTTTGTGTTCGTTTTCATGAGGTGAATCAGTTTGTGTGAAGAGCAGCTTGATGCTTTGGCCTCAGGTCAAAGGTCAGAAACAGGGCCGGTCCCCACAAGCATGCAGGGACAGAATTAGTGTGTGTGTGTGTGTGTGTGTGTGTGTGTGTGTGTGTGTGTGGGTGGGGGTGGGGTGGGGTGGGCGGAGCCTGTGATTGGCCGATAGCTGAACTTTGTCTCGTCTGTCAGTCACTGCTCACTCTGCTGACAGAACTGATCTGAGGTAAGAGACGTCGACTTCTTCTTTAAATCAGGTTTAAAAAGTTACTTTAACACGGAAACAAAAAGAAAAGAAAGGACTTCTGAACGTTCACCACAGCTTCACTTTCTATTCACACAACACTGATTAGACATGGATGACATGATGAGTTTTATTGATTAATAACTAAATATTGATCAGAATGAGCTATTGATCAAAACAGCATGAGAGTGAAATCCTTAAAAACTGTTTGAAGAAGAAGAAAAACGAGCGAGCTGCTGTCGGCGCCTCCTGCAGGCTGCAGAGCTCATCACAGCCGATGACTGTCCTGATGGACGCAGAGACAGGAGACACCGGCCACAGAGGACGTTCACATGAGACAGACAGAGAGACAGAGAGAAAGATCAAGACAGTCTGACTCTGACTCTCTGTCTCTGTCCGTCTCTCTGTCTGTCTTTCTGTCTGTCTCTGTCTGTCTCTCTCTCTGTCTTTCTCTGTCTGTCTGTCCGTCTCTCTGTCCGTCTCTCTGTCTGTCTTTCTGTCTGTCTCTGTCTCTCTCTCTCTCTCTGTCTCTCTCTGTCTGTCTCTGTCTCTGTCTGTCTGTCCGTCTCTCTGTCTGTCTGTCTGTCTCTTATCAGCTGACAGCAGCGGGGCGGGGCTTATCACTGACAGACAGACACTCTGACCTAATGCTTCGATGCTAATGCTATGCTACCTCAGCAAGGTCTCTGCTTGTCTGAATGAAGTCGTGTGCAGCATCTGATTGGCTGTCCTGTGTCAGATGACTGGAACTCTTTGTCAGCTTGTTAACTGTTCGAGAGATGAAGATGACGGAGAGGAGGGAGAAAAGGCTGAAGCTTTCATTGTTTCTGGTCACGATTGACTCCGACGTTCATTTTTAAACGATGCTTGATGTCAAACAAGTGAAAATGTCAGAAAAGCAAGCAGACACATGACCTTAAGGTTTGTCAGTCTGTGTTGTCCTCCTCTTCCTCGTCTGTCTCATATCATCATCTGTAGACAAACTGACTCACAGTGGACATGAAGCTGTTCATGTTCATCTTCTCCAAAAAGACTGAAGGAGAGACTACGACTCCCAGGGTGCATTGCTCTGCTGACGGCAGGTTGAAGCTGAAGACGAAGCTGCTGAGAAAACACAGCAGTTCAGTAGATTCAGTAACCGTGACGACAGGTCTTCCTCAGTATTCAGAGGGAGAAGAAACCTGATTGGACGGAAACAAAGTGTAAACACTTCAAACGTGCGTTCGGGACGTGAATCTGAGTGATGTCACATCTGTCGTTTCCACACATTCAGAAGTTCCATAAAAGAAAGAGTGAATGTAAGAACGCAGAATGTCAAAGAGTTCAGCAGGTGACCTTTGACCTCTGACCCCACTGTCAGTGTTCAGGCAGTTCAAACTGCAGGAGGAAGTAGTTCAGTTTGGACTTTGATCTTTGACCCCGTTCAGAAGTGCCTTACTTTACGATCACATTCAAGATTCAGTTCAGTTCCTGTCTCAGGACAGGTTCCATACAGAGCTGGTCCAGTCCAAAGTCCTCATCTACAGCTGGAGACAGAGACGAGGACAAACTTCCTTTAAACAGAAAGAAACCTCAAGCAGAACCAGGACTGGGGGACAGACAGACAGACTGACAGACAGACAGACAGACAGATAGACAGACAGAGAGACAGACAGAGAGACAGACAGACAGACAGACAGACAGACAGTAACAAAGACAGTAGATGTCAGGCAGGCTCATGTATGATTACTTTCATTATTATTACTATTGTTATTATTATGGTGTTGTAATTGTTTTGGATCTTGTCTGATCTTTGGATGTTAAAACAAATATTTGACATTTTTATAAAAGTTCTGATATTTACACAAACACAGTCTCATATATACAAAGACACGTTTACAGTGTTCATTACTGCAGTACATTTACTCAGATATACTTGAAATGAAAGCAAACGAGTAAACAAAAGTCAGAGTGAGAAAAACGTATTGATCATTTGATTAATTAAGTCAAATGAAATCAAACAGACAGAACAGAGCAGACTAAAAATGTATTTGTTGATAAATCATTGACAACATTCAGAAAATGACTTCCACAGATCACATGATCCATGATCCTTCCCTGGGATCATGGACTTGAAGTACTGTGTGCGTATTGATCAGACTGATAAATCAGCTCTGGTCACTCCTCACATTTCCCTGAATTGAACAATTTGAGAAAATGCTCACTCATAGAACACCAATTTTTTTTTTTATTAAAGTAGCATTTTGACTGCAGGACTTTCACTTGTAATGGAGTATTTTTGTAGTAAAACTGCAAATGTAGACACTGCTGTTGGACATGAAAGGAACACATGAGTATTTCGGGTAAATCGTCTTGTTGTCCACAGTCGAACTTCAGTTCAAAACAAATGTGCCAGTGATTTCTTAAATTCTTTAAAAATATGTAACCGACTCCTACATGTTGAAAGTCATCTAGATTCAGACATGTGGAGACTTTAGAGCTGAGGCAGCCGTTCGGGCGTTAGTCGAGTTTTGACCTGAAAACATCTCATTCCCACAATGCTTTGCAAGACCAGTGTGAGAATTCAATGGACTTTTTGGTCGTGTAGTGTCTTTAACGTTCATCCGCCCACTGAACGGAGCGTAACCTGATGCTGTTGTTTCCATAGTAACAGATCTGTCCTGTCTGTTGTTTCCGTAGTAACAGATCTGTCCTCTCTGTTGTTTCCATAGTAACAGATCTGTCCTCACCGTTGTTTCCATAGTAACCGTCCTCTCTGTTGTTTCAGAGACTCTCAGCAGCAAACTGTCAGGATGTTCTAACTCCTCAGAGCCTCCTGACATCAAGCTCTGCTCAGCATCTTCCTCCATCAGAACCTCCATCGCCCCCTGCAGGCATGGACAGCACCCCGAGGAGGTGGGTGTTGAAGCCTCTGTCCCCCCTGCTGCAGCCCTCAGATCTGCGCACCATCGCTGGCCCCGCCCGGAGCGACACCCCCAATCTGGACGATTCAGTCTTCACCTCCGACAGCATCTCTGTCGCTCCTGGTCATTCCTCAGTGGTTGTGTCTTCGCAGCAGGGTGACGGGTCCAGGGATGTCGTGGTTCAGGCCCGGCAGATCGCAGTGTCAAAGGATGGAGGAGGTACAGATGACGGGTGGCTTCCCAGCGGTCCCAGCAACCCTAGCAGTCCCACCAGCAGCTTGGACTCTCACAGCGGTTTCTACTCCTTTGTGGAGGACCCGACGAGTCCTGAGGCTGAGCTGAATGAAGCCTGGATGGTTTCACCACAGCGTCAGACTCAGCTGGCGACCCTGAAGGAGGATAAAGGATTTAAACTACAAACCTACACCAGCAGAAGGAAGCCAGAGAGTCTGTTCTTAGAGAGCAATGGAGATTCGCAGTATGAGGTGGATCTGAACAATGGCACCAAAGAGGTCCACGAGGAAGAGGAGAAGAAGCTTCGCAAGGAGATCATTCGCAGCCAAGCACCAAAGAGGAACCCAACATTCAAAGATCAGCTGATTGCACTACAAAATCTGGATCTGAGCCGACCTACAAACAAACTGGTTGAAGGTTTCAGTGTGAGCTACAGTCCTGTCAGCTTCAGAGCAGAACTTCCCTGTCCTGTTGAGCCTGGGACTGTTGACAAGGAGCAGATCAACTTCAACACTGCCCGACAACAGTTCTTGAAGATGGAGCAGGACCAGCTGACTGCACTCCTCAACCCACTGAGGTCCTCAAAAGGACATCTGAACATTTCTTTGCGGTCTGATTCTAATGTGTCCTCATCAAAGCAAGTGGAAACATACCACAGCATGGAGATGAGTGAAAATACAACAATGTTTAAATCATCAGAAGATGAGACCTACCCAGAGAGGAAGGTGACGGTGTGTCGGACTGAGGAAAGTCTCAGCCAGCAGAGCAGTGTGTTTGATGACCTGGACTCTCGCCTGGAGGAGGTGTCTGTGGAGGTGGGAGGTGGCTACACCTCAGAGGAAGGCATTTTCAAGGACAACATTCAAGGGAACCAGAGCAAGTCTACAAGTGACTATGAGACACCGATTGAAAGGGAGATCCGGTTAGTTCAGGAACGTGAGGAGAACCTACGACGTTCTCGTGGGCTGAAGCACAAGGACAGCAGAGCAGAGATGGTCGAGATCAAAACTAAACGTTTACAGTCACCGCTAATGCCTGTGAAAGCTAAAGAGAAGAACCGAGTGAGCTTCATCATCCATCAAGAGATTCGAAAAGAGAACCAGAGGAAGGAGGACCCTCAGCAACAGAGAGGGATCCTGGCACGATACAGTTTAAATCCTCCACATGAGCTGCAGGACATAAAGAGGCAGTCTGACCAACAAGACGAGGGCAAGAGGACAGAAAAAAGACCCCAGACTGAGTCTGGAGATGCAGAGGTCTTCCTGTCACCTTGCTGTCCTCATCGACACCCTGAAGAAACCGAGTTATACATCAGCCAAGTGAGTACAGCTCCATCTTCCTTCTCTGGGGGGAACTCGGAGGTCCAAGACACAAGATGTTTCCATCAAGATCAAATGACTTCTTCATCTTCCCACTCCTCCTCCCCAACGCTGACACCTCTCTGTGACATGACCTCAACCACACCTCGGTCCTGGAAGGAGAATTTGGAGTCCACTGGCCTGCAGTCCAGAGGACAAGGAGCTCCAGATTTCATTGAGAAGGAGATTGAGGAGGCCCTGAGACGGGAGCAGGAGCTACGGGAGCTGAGGGCATCCAGGGAGGAAACTAATAGACAGCTCTTCTCTCCAGCTCCTTTGGTGGAACAGGCAACGAAGATGGCCATCAGTCAGTTCTATCCCCCTGTAGACACAGGTATGTAGCCCTTATCATGTTTGGATTGCCATCCAGGTAATTGGGGACAACTTTATACCTTCATTACTTTTGACTCATTGGTTGAAGTATTTCTTCACTAGACAACAACTCTCTTAACAGAGTTGCACTATTAAAACTTCAAAGTGTTTCATCAAAGACTTCAGAAATGTGTAAATATGTCGCTTGGACATACCTGTAGCACTCACCAATAAAATAAACAGGAAGTGCAGCATCTCGAGCTGTGAGATCACCTTCAGAAATAAAATTCAGAGGAGGCCAAATGATTCTGTATATTAAAATGAACCATCAGTTGTTTGTAAAAGCATTCATATAGAAATCTGTGTGTTAAGTGGGAAATGTCTGAATACGGTAACAGACAGTCTTTGGTCTCAGTATTAGTCTTAGATCAAGAGTCAGGTCACATACATCAGGTGAAAAGGCTCATATTCACGTTAACGTTAGTTCTGACACTCAGCTAATTCAGTTAGCTCACAGTATGTCACAGTGTCACTCAGTTTAGGGGGCATAACTATTTAGTGAAAACCAATCTCTTCAAAGTTAGTTCTTAGTTTGTGAGGTGCAGCCTGTTTTCAATTAATTCTGCGTAAACAGTGACATTAGCAAAAGGCTAAGTTTGACGAACGAACTGCTGATCAACAGACTTTTGGTATATTTTTCAAAGTAAAATAAAGTGTTTCATCAAATTATCACAAACTCACTGACTAACTGACTTACAGAAAACCTGGAATATCCTGATATTCCAGGATAAGAGTTTTATTTGTGAGTCCTGGAACCCCAAACCCAATCTGGCCACAGTGCTTACACTATAGATCACATGCTTGTGTCGTCAATAATTTTGATTTTGACTGAATACCAGATTAAACTGTAGGTGGGAAATGCAGTGTGACATGTTGACAGCTGCTGCTGCAAGAATATATGCTGACATGGGCAATAATTAAAGTAAGCAGCTTGAAAAATGTTGAACTGCATCACAGTTGACAGGCAGGAAGTTACCAAGCACCATGCTGTTTGGACTCTTCAGTGATCTGACACATGAAACAAAGTAGATTTAACATAAATACATACATTAACTGTACAGACACTTACCTGTCAGAGAGGAAGACAAGGAGAGGATTTCACCAAATTTGGAATAAATGTGATGATTTCTGTCATGTCAACAATCCTTGAGAGTTTGTGATTCTCTTAAATGCACTTTTAAATCTGTATAGACTGGCACTGTATATTCTGCAACAAAAGACAGAATATCTCATAGACTGTTCAGACATCACACTGAAACATGATAACAATATACACTATATGGCCAAAAGTCAGTGGACACCTGACCATCACATCAAGTGATCTTGTTGGACATCCCATTCCAAAACCATGGGCGTCAATATGGAGATGGACCGCTTAACAGCCTCCACTCTTCTGGGAACGCTTTCCACAAGCTTTTGGAGTGTGTCTGTGGGAATTTGTGTCCATTCAGCCAAAAGATTCAGGTCGGTCCCCGATGTGGGACGAGAAGGTCCCAACTGGCTAAAATGTCTTTGTATGCTGAAGCTTTTAGAAGAACCTTCACTGGATCTCAGGAGCCTAAGCCCTGACAAACAGCCCCACACCCTCATCCCCCTCCACCAAGCTTTACAGGAGGCACCATACAGTCCAGCAGGTTGTGTTCAGACTTCTAAGAGATAATGAAATATGATCCATCACTCCAAAGAAGATGCCTCCTCTGCTCCAGAGTACAGTTGCGGTGTGCTTCCTGGTCTACCACGTCATGGTTGAGCTGTTGTTCCTCTGCGCTTCCATTTCGCACTTACAGTTGACAAATTTCACAAAGTCACTTGTGGCAAAGCTGGCATCCTCTGACAGTGACACATTTAAAGTGACTTTCTTTCTATGTGACTCTTTATGACCCTTTCTAGATTCTAAACACCTGTCTGTGGAGGTTTCATGGCTATGTGCTGGAGGTCATGTACCTGTTAGGAATGGGTGTGGCTGAAACACCTGAACTCAATAATTGGTAGGAGTGTCCACTGACTTCTGGCTGTATAATGTGCATCCCAAGAGTCTGCAAATGTAACAATTTAAATGAAACTGCATAGGGAGGAATAATAATATAATAATGTATAATGTGTCTTGATTGACAGGTGTCTCAGCCTATCACACTCAGCCTTGGATTTGGGTGATTTGAGTAAACAGGATGTGTTTTGAATGGACTAAAACCTGAATGGAGTCTGGTGTGGATGCTGCTGTTTGTCACATACAGACTGCAGAGAATGAGTAACTTAATGAGCGAACGGCCAAAGTGCAGCAGCTTCAGGTGGTTCAGCTGCAGTTTGTGTAAATCAGTAACCAGTCGGCAGGTTTTCCTCCACAGTCACAGACGCTTTCACTCATCAACGCGCTACAGAGTCCAGATGTCATATGTGATGTCGTTCATGCATTTTCCTTCCTGTTGTGTTTCAGAGAAGATCACCATTTCCTCTCCACCTCCTCGTCCCGTCGTCCGTCTGCCCTCCATCTCCTTCATCACTGCGCAGCCCTGGATCTCCTCGCCTCCTCCCTACTCCTCCCCCCCTACGGCGGTCCGGCCGAACCCCCCTCCTTTCAGAGGTCTGACAGAGACTCTGCTGCAGCACTTTGAGGAGAGACGAGCCCAGCTGAAGCTGGAGGAGAGCTCAGTGAGTCGTCAGGATGTCCTGGCTCTTATGTTTGAATAATGTCTGTTTTAGTGGACTTGATGCTAAAAACTAGATCATCATGGAACTCGTCTGGTTGTTTCATCAGCTGTTTTTCAGCTGGTCTGTCAGACGTCAGCTTCTCTTCTGTTTTTTTCTTTTCAGTATGCAGGAATCCAGCTGGTCGACGACGTGAATAATGAGGTACAACCTTCACTTAACCTACATGTTAACCAGCCCGTTAAAAAGCCTGCTAACCGGCCCATTAACCAGCCCGTTAACCAGCCCGTTAACCAGACTGTTAACCAGACCGTTAACCAGACTGTTAACCAGCCCGTTAACCAGCCCGCTAACCAGACTGTTAACCAGCCCGTTAACCAGCCTGTTAACCAGCCCGCTAACCAGACTGTTAACCAGCCCGTTAACCAGCCCATTAACCAGCCCGTTAACCAGACCGTTAACCAGCCTGCTAACCAGCCCGTTAACCAGCCTGTTAACCACACTGTTAACCAGACTGTTAACCAGCCCATTAACCAGCCCGTTAACCAGACTGTTAACCAGCCCATTAACCAGCCTGTTAACCAGCCTGCTAACCAGCCTGTTAACCAGACCGTTAACCAGCCCATTAACCAGCCTGCTAACCAGCCCGTTAACCAGCGTTTTGATCTTGCATGTTTTTACTGTAACTGATTGTGATTGGTTTAAAGAGATACATCTCTTCTTCTCTTCTTGTGTAACAACAATGACTTCATATAACGATGTTTTAAAGTAATAATCGTTAACTTTTTCCACACAGAGGTCGTAAATAAAATTTACTACTGTTAAATAAACTATTGTTTTATTCTGTTTCAGTGGAAAAAACTTTGGATGGTTCAGAAAATGAAAACAGCCTCTCAGGTGTCCAAAAACATCGTTGATCAGTGGGCATTGTATCTCTTTAAACCAATCACAATCGTGTCTGGTGGCGCTGAGCTCAGGTGGCAGCGACCGTGGAATTTGTTTGTGGAGATAAATAGAGTTTGAATTAAAAACGGGCAACAGCTGCTTGTTTATGTTGATTAGGTTTGAAGGATGACGAAGTTCAAATTCATGTTTTCTGCTTCATCTCTTTGTCTCATTGTCTCATTGTCTCTGTCTCCTTGTCTCCTTTTCTCTTTGTCTCTTTGTCTCCTTGTCTTCTTGTCTCCTTGTCTCCTTGTCTCTTTTTTCCTTGTCTCCTTGTCTCTTTGTCTCTTTGTCTCCTTGTGTCTTTGTCTCTGTTTCCTTGTCTCTTTGCCTCTTTGTCTCCTTTTCTCCTTGTCTCTTTGTCTCTCTGTCTCCTTGTCTCCTTGCCTCTTTGTCTCTCTGTCTCCTTATCTCCTTGTCTCTTTGTCTCTTTGTCTCTTTGTCTCATCTGTTTTCAGGTTGTTGAGTCTACTCGTGTAATTCGACATAAAAACCAGCGCGCTCTGCGCTGGGAGGCCGGAGTGTTCGCCAACCAGGAGGAGCAGTGAGCACCAGATCCAGATTCAGGACCTGGGGGGGACGAGGAGGAGACCATGGCGTCTCCTCTGCTTCTGCCTGTTAGCTCAGCTGCCGCGTCTCTCTGCTAACAGGACTTTCCTCTGAATTTCTCCTGCAGCTGAGATTCAAATGGTTTTAAACTGGAACACTCCAAAGAACAGACTACTCCCAATTGGTCATTGACGGTGACAGCCTCTGTTCTGGTCCAATCAGCTGCCAGCTGCTGAGTAGAGCCTCAAACAGAGACAATGTGATTCACACAGAGAAGAAATGTAGAACTAAATGAAGTGAATGTAGAAGCAGCAGTTTGTTTGATCTGCAGACTGATGGAGGTTTCTCTTTTCATTTAATCACCTGACGCAGCAGAACAGGACGTTTCTGATTGTTTTCATGATTAAACTGATGCGTCTAAAAATAACAAAGAATAAAAATGATTTTTTAAACTCTCAGCTGTCAGAGCGTCTGTTGGATATCTGTAAAAACACTGCGACAACTGGGAAATGTTAATGTTAAAAACCACCACAGTGAAAACTGAGTCGTTCACCAGGATGATTGAGAGTATTCATTGTCGCAGGCTGAGGTAAATAACAATAAATCATTTGTTTACCTTCCACTGTGCACGTGTACATACACACAGTTATAGTTACAGACAGGTGGAACCAGCTATGACAGTAAAATAAAATCTGTGCAGAATCTCATTAACAAGCTGTTTGTTGTGCGTTACTGAGTTGATTATGATGCTAAACGCTCCTCTGTTAGGATCATTAGCATCATTAGCTGACTCTCTCCACCCGTTAACATGTAAACATGTTAAAAACTCACTGAGAGGAAATTCACATCTTCCTGACAGTCTCATAAATATAAATAGGACAGGTAGGAGACAGGTAAACGATAAGGTGACAATGATCAGGATGTGGTCTGTGGTGAACTCTGCATCGTCGTCTGTCAGTCTGATTGGTGGTTTGTGTGTCTGTCAGTCTGCAGGAATCTGCTCGTCCAATCAGATCACTGCTCTGAATTCTGATCCAGCTCCTTCAAAATAAAAGACCTCAGTCAGGGGAAGCACATTTTCACACCAAAATTTTAAAATGATGACTTGAATCCCCCTCCTCTCTGTCTCTCAAGCACACACACACACACACACACACACACACACACACACACACACACACACACAAACACACACACAAATTCCTGGGTGCTGTTGCCATGGCAATGTGCTGGCTGCTGGATGGCTTCCAGGAAACAGAGAGAAGGGAGATGATGTGTGTGTGTGTGTGTGTGTGTGTGTGTGTGTGTGTGTGACCAGGTATTTATCACATTGTGGGGACAAAAATCTGTTTACAGTCACATTGTGGGGACTCACCTACCTTATGGGGACAAAATGCAGGTCCCCTTCATGTAAATCATTAAATTTCAGGGTGCAGACTGAGGAGAGGGTCACAGTTAGCTAAGCTTAGGGTAGGTACAGGGTTAGGAACAGGCAGATAGTGGTTATGGTTAGGGTAAGGCTCCAGGAAATGAATGTAAGTCTATGTAATGTCCCCAAAAGTGATAAAAACACAGTGTGTGTGTGTGTGTGTGTGTGTGTGTGTGTGTGTGTGTGTGTGTGTGTGTGTGCGCGCAGTTCAGGATCTTCATGGCTGGTTGATCGGGTTCAGTTCAGGATCTTCATGGCTGGTTGATCGGGTTCAGTTCAGGATCTTCTCAGCTGGTTGATCAGGGTCAGTTCAGGATCTTCATGGCTGGTTGATCAGGTTCAGTTCAGGATCTTCTCAGCTGGTTGATCAGGGTCAGTTCAGGATCTTCTCAGCTGGTTGATCGGGGTCAGTTCAGGATCTTCTCAGCTGGTTGATCAGGGTCAGTTCAGGATCTTCTCAGCTGGTTGATCAGGTTCAGTTCAGGATCTTCTCAGCTGGTTGATCAGGGTCAGTTCAGGATCTTCTCAGCTGGTTGATCAGGTTCAGTTCAGGATCTTCTCAGCTGGTTGATCAGGGTCAGTTCAGGATCCAGCTGACAGTTAGCGTTTGGGGCCACAGAGATGGTCCTCACAAGGACAGAAACACAATGTGTGTGTGTCTGCAGTGACGTCCTGTGTCCAACAGGGGGACTGCAGTGATCCTCTTCACAGTGAACGTCGACCAGGGTTACAGTAAAAGCTCACTGACTGTAATTTTGTCTTCGTCATCAACATCTGTGTTGCCTAGCAACATGTTGTGTGTGCGTTCCACAGTGTGTGTGTGTGCGTGTGTGTGTGTGCGTGTGTGTGTGTGTGTCCTGGTGTGTTTGACAAGTCTAGAAACTGAAAATATTTCTGCTTCGGTGATTTCCTCAGATCTCACCTAAGTGTTGCCGAATATAACACAGTAACATTGACTGCGTTTTACTTTAAGTACTGTTACTGAGTACACCTTCTCTGAAGTAACAGTACTTTTACTCGTGTATAATATTGTTCCCATTGTTGCTGTTTCTTCATGTTTCTTTATGGAAGACAGAAAAGTCAAAAACAAATGGTCATAAATCTGAGCTCAAAAAACATGAGGTCAAGAAAAACTTTTAATTTGAACTTTCACCGTAACGATCACAGAGCATGCAGCGTCCGACCGGCCTTCATCCTGAAACATTTTAACTCTCTGTCTCTTATTTTGACAGACTGAACTCTTTTTTAGCAGCAAAGTTTTCTTTTTACTATTTCCAGTCACAGAATGTACAGATTCAACATAAATGAAGCTTCGCGTTTTCACATTCAGACAGAAATGTTGAGAGATCGAAGGTCTCGTCAGTCGTCAGGATAAAAAAAAAACAGACGAACAGGACGTCTGTGATTTCAGTCAAACTGTCGACACATGCAGCGACACACGACACAGACAGCACGACTGAACCAGCGTCGGCTCAGCGCGCTTCAGGTTTACAGGTACACTCTGTGATTCTGGTTTAGAGCCTCATGAGCCGACAGGAAGTCCGAATAGCTGCACTCTGCTGATGTTCCACCTTTACTCTGAAACTTCCTGTTTGCTTCATCATGATGGTATTAAAACTTCGAGTATTTCAGCTCGATGAATCCTTTTTTAAAATCAGTCCTCTTCAAACTTTCATTTTCTTTGTTCCTGAATCTCAAGTCAAAATCAGAGAGTGTGTCTTTAAATTCTGAATATTAGCATCTGTAGAAATATGTAATCTCATATTGGTCTGTCCTTAATGAACACACACACACACACACACACACACACACACACACACGCACTCCAAATAGACACACTGACTCAACCAATCAGAAAGCACACAAACAAACATGCTCAGAATCACTATAGCAACCAAACCATCACAACATAAAGGCAACAACACTCTTGTCCAGGTAATATACAATCAGAGACGTCCAACATGGACGCCACGCCGTCACACCGCCACAGCGTCCAGAAGCCGTTCACAGTCCGCTGATCTTCTTCTTCATCCTACAGGAAACACTGTCAGAGGCCACACCCCCACAGGAGGCGGGGCCTGAGGCAGGAAGTGGCTCCTGAGCTCGTGGTCGGCGGTCTGCGTGAATGCAGAGGAAACATCGGGAGGATCTCATCACGCGAGCTCCACTGCAGGAGTTTGTGCTTCCAGAGAGAATCTTTAAATCGACTCTGTGCTCGTTTGACTTCACCTGAACTTCAGATTGTTGACAGAAGGAGTTGCTGACTTCCTGCTCAGTGGCTCAGCGCTGTGGACAGTCGTCTCTCCATCATTCAGATAAATCCTCTGGTGGATCAGTGGACGGTTCAGGTCATCAGCTGGAAGAAAGCATCACTGACAGTGTCTGTACTGTTTGTCCTGTCTGTCACTAACAGACGCTTTGATCCACAGCCACGAACACATGAACTCACACACTGATGGCAGCATCAGGGCAGCTTTGGGGTTCAGTATCTTGCCCAAGGACACTTCGGCATGTGGACTGCCAAGGCCAGGGATCGAACCACCGACCTCCTAATGACCGCTCTACCTTATGAGCCACAGCTGTCTCAACAACTGACCACAAAGATGGTTTCCACGTTTTTATACGAGTCAGACTGAAAGACTAGAGGTCAGTAATTCTAATGAAGGGAGACAGACAGACAGACAGACTGGCTGGCTGACAGACTGACTGACTGACTGACAGACAGACAGACAGACTGACTGACTGACTGGCTGGCTGGCTGACAGACAGACTGACTGACTGACTGACTGACAGACTGGCTGACTGACTGGCTGACAGACAGACAGACTGACTGACTGACTGACTGACTGACTGACTGGCTGGCTGACTGACTGACTGACTGACAGACAGACAGACAGACAGACAGACAGACTGACTGACTGACTGACTGACTGACTGACTGACTGACAGACAGACAGACAGACAGACTGACTGACTGGCTGGCTGGCTGACAGACAGACTGACTGACTGACTGACAGACTGGCTGACTGACTGGCTGACAGACAGACAGACTGACTGACTGACTGACTGACTGACTGACTGACTGGCTGACTGACTGGCTGACAGACAGACAGACAGACTGGCTGACTGACTGACAGACAGACAGACAGACAGACAGACAGACAGACAGACAGACTGGCTGGCTGGCTGGCTGACTGACTGACTGGCTGACAGACTGACTGACTGACTGACTGACTGACTGACTGACAGACAGACAGACAGACTGGCTGACTGACTGGCTGGCTGACTGACTGACTGACTGACAGACAGACTGGCTGACTGACTGGCTGACAGACTGACTGACTGACTGACTGACTGACAGACAGACAGACAGACAGACAGACAGACAGACACAGACAGACAGACTGACTGACTGACTGACTGACTGACTGACTGGCTGGCTGACAGACTGATGTGGTTGTTAGATCTACTGACCATCAGACCACTGACACCTGTTTTAAAGTGGGGAGTCAGAAGGACAGACCAGAGGAACCGCTGTCAACTGTCCACCATCTGGGACACCATCATGTTTGATCTACTGCTAACAGGTTTGGATCCTCACCTGACACCACCTCCATCCTGCAGCACCACCTCCACCCTACGCCATCACGTCTACATTACACTCATCTCTGGCCTACAGCCTCACCCCCCACAGCATCACATGACAGTCCATTTCTATTTTTAAGTCTGAAGTCAAGCCGAGCTTTTTCTGAATGTGTATCCTTTGTTTTCATGAAAGGTGCTTAAAACTGAAATATTATATTTAATATTATTAGACTCAGGAAATGTCCTTTCTATGCTACAGCATTGGTAGTATTCTCATGAGAATATTGGCAGTAGTATTTTCATGGCATTTAGTATTTGTATTGTATTGTTGACTACAATGACTTAATTTCCCCAGTGTGGGATCAATAAAGCCTTTTTTTTTTCTTCTTCTTCTTCTTCTTCTTCTTCTTCTTATTATTATACATTTTACTGTACCCCTCTCTGTTGGGTTGGGGTTACTATCGGTCAAATGAACAGGAGTCCTGGCTGTGGTGATGCTCTGTTATAACACAGATATGTCTTTTATATTGAGAGAAGACTATCCAGAGTGTTGAGCCACTGAAAATTCTGACAATCCTGCATGGAACCGTTCATTTCTTGCAACTCCAACTTTCCATCACATGAAGCCCAAGAAATGCATAGCAACAAGGTCCTCACTGCTGTCTAGATACTGTGCTGTTAGTGACCAAAATAAGGCTTTTGTTTTGAAGGGTAAGAGACTAATCCTTGAACCTTCGTGCCTGCAAACTCTTATAATAGTTCTCCTGTTCACTCTGGTTACGAATCTCTCGATCCAACAGGACTAGTGCCGTCTTGCGTCTCATGGCCATCTCTCGGCGCTGAGCGTCCACTGACATCTCCACCTGTGGGTTAGGTGGGGGTGGGGCAGGTTCAAGGTCGACTGCAGCACGCGGCGAAGCAGATCGGCGCGGTCGGAAGCTGCTGCCGTGGGCAGCAGAGTCACCCCGGTTCAAACTGTTGAGGTCGTACGTGTCTGGTGGGTCACCCTCGTTAGACGCCCCTGCCCACTCCCATGGGTTACCATTACCTGTGAGGGGCACGGCTTGAGGAGGGGGTGGGACTTGGACAACGGGATGGTGCGGGGCATGGGCATCCACCGTGATGATACCAGACCCCTCCCGCTGCTCATATGGGTGGCGGTAGTGAGGAGAATCGGTGGTGGAGGAGGTGGCGGAGCAGGTGGAGGTGGTCTCAGAGGATTTCTCCCCTGAGGAGGAGGATGGGAGGAGGCCCTGCTGTTTTGACATGGCGATGACCTGCATGAGTCGCGGCTGGTTGGCGGCAGTGCGGGTCGATCCCTCCCCGCTTGTCTTCTCTCGGATGGCAAGCCACTTGGCTCGGGTCAGGGCACTCTTTGGGGACACTGGCGGGGGTCCTGCTTCAGGGATTTGCGGTGGTCTGGGAGTCGCAACAGCTTTCACACCCCCTGGAGGTGGAGTGGGGTTGCGGCTAGAGGCTGCCCTCCCAGACTGCACTGTGGGGTAGATAGGGACCTGAGACCCCCCTTCATCTGTCCCCACAGAGCCCACCTCAGAGCCGTCCTCGCTGGCCTCATGCTCTGTCTCGTCCCGGACGTTCAGGCCTCTCATCTCCATTGACTTCTGCTTCCACTCAGACATCAGCTGCTGTGAACGCATTGGGTCCATGGGAACCTGCACTGCTTTCAGACGCCTCTGCACTGGCTGCGCCGGCTGCACCAGGTCGTCCGGTCCAGTGTTGGTCCCCAGCACTCCATTAACATTCATGTTAGCCCTCGGCAGCGTGTTACTGAAGGTCAGCATGGTCTCCTTACCCATGGGACTGCGAGGAGCCAGCAGCTCAACGTCAACACTGGCCCTCTTCAGGCTCCCCATTGAGTCCTTCTCCCTCTGCAGGGGCACCAGGCCCTCCAGCCGATCCATGGGGGCTGGAGCCGCCGCTATTTCATCGTTACTCTCTGAGGCGGAGGCGGGGCCCTTGTTGTAGACGGACTCATGTCCTCGCTCTGTCAGCGCTCGCAGGGGGTCCTCCTTTGGGGGCGGGGGAGGCAGGGCCGGAGTGACATCATCAGAGGACTTGAAGTTGGCAACAGCGTGAAAAGCCTGAAGAAGAAAAAGCATCATCTTTGAATGTCTGAAGACTGATGTCACGCTGGAAACTGATGAGAAAGAAAACTGAAAATAAACAGAACTGATCAATAACATCAATAAAACTGTTTCACCTCTAATTTGGTCTTATATGATCATTTGTTTTCCTGTCAGAACATTTTACTGAACGACTTACACATGAATCCAAAATGACTTCCACAGACACCGCCGGTCCGTCAGAGAAGCTCACTTCGTGACATTTACGACGATTTTAGACAGAAAACTTGAACGCCAACAGACTTTTTGTCAAAGCAGCTTCAGTGAACAACAGAAGTATCAGAGTTGATAAAGTTTTAGTTATGTAATTAAAGGGGCTTCATGTGTGTGTTTTGCCCTCCGTCAGCAGCTTAACGTTGAACTCGTTGATGAATTCGACTGCACGTGACACTTTGTATTGTGAGAATGACGAATGTTCAGCCTGACTGGAGTAAACAGTCTGAAACACGTTGAGGAGTCAGTCTCTGTCTTAGTTGTTTTTCCATGTTTTCCTCCTCCTCCATCAACCTACAACTGTTTTATACTGATGCAGTCGTCATGGCAACACAAACACAAAGCAGTGTCCATGACAACAGCTGGACAGCTCGATCAGCTGCATTGATAACTGACCACAGAGAGTCAGACGCAGTTTCTGTTTTTTCCCCCGAGACAGTTCAGTCCCAACAGACAGCTTGAGCTGCAGCAGCAGGTCCTCCTGCAGGACTGGAAACTAACCTGAGGATCGTGCTTTGTGTAGATGGGCGGACAAATACTGTATATTTAACTTTTTGATCTCGTTAATGAGAAACCTGTTCACAAATGGCAGCAGGTGTGTTTCTTATCATCATGCTTCAGATCTCACCAGATAAGCAGCGATGAAAGCTCCGATGAGGAAGCCCACGTACACGTCGATGGGATGGCTGCGATGCTGAGTGATCTGAGTCAGACCTGTCAACGCCGCCGCGATGGCAAATGCAAAGACTAAGACAGGTTTCAGCAGCTTGGTGCTGTCAGAGATGGTCGAGTTAAAATACATCTGAAAGGAGACAGATGATGAGCAGTCTGATCAACATGTCTGACATCGGTTGACATATAATGTAGTGAACAATTAGGCTGGAAAAATGATAAAACAAAGTTAATTTGATGGATGAAAATTGAAATTTTATGAATAACTTTTCATTTCTGATTTCTCTCATTCAGGTGTGATTTTCACAGTGAAAGCTCTGTTGAGTGTGAACAGGAAGTGACATCATGGCCCTGGTCAGATAGGTTTACTTTGCCCAAAGAACAGAGAAATGATCTAATTAATGTTACAAACAGCTGTATATCTTACAGTAAATTATTGTTCTCAGACAGCTGGTGACAAACAGGAATCTAGCCAAGCTGTTAGCATAGACAAATAAGTAGTGCAAAAAATATGAAATAAACAATATATGTAAAGAATGATGAGGCAATAAACAAGATATACAATGAGATCGACAGCGTGCAGGTGGGTAAGTAAATGATGATGCATTATTGGATGATAAATGTCCAATCAGTCACCAAAACCTCGACCCTCACGCCTTCATCCTATCGTCGCTGTCACATGTGGGGGGTGTGAATGGATGTCTGAGTCGGGGTGAGTGATGTGTTGATGTGGGCCTATCAAACCTGCAGTAGAATGTATTCAGGTCGTTGGTCAGTTGATGGTTCTCAGCTGTGTGTGGGTGTGTGTGTGTGTGTGTGTGTGTGGGTGTGTGTGTGTGTGTGTGTGGGTGTGTGGGGGGGGGTCTTCTGTAGTCGGTGATGTCCTGCAGTTTCCTCTACTCATGAAGGGTTGTTAGCTGAAAGGTTCAGATGTCCGTTTTCTCATCTCTTTATTACTTTAATCTACTTTGTCAATGTGTTGTGGTTGTACACGACTCTGTCCCGCTTCTGTCAGCCTCCTCTTCTAATTCACTGCTGTTTAAACAGACAGCTGTTTTCTTCTTGTGTTTATGATAACAAATTATTGTTTGTTTACTTTATTCAGTCGGACACCCATTGTTTAAAACCCATCAGTAAAAAGTCAATTCATTTGAAAGTAAAACTGTAAAACTTTGAAAGTTGTGTTGGTCTGAACAAAGACGGTCTGTGTGAAATGAGTTGATAACAGGAGGGTTTTCTTACAGAAACATAAACAGCTGCAAAGGCGGACAGCGTTGCATGCTGGGAAGGGAAAGTTTTCCTGTCAGAACAGAAAAAAGGGCAGAAACCTTTAATCAATCACAACTTTAATCCTTCAAATACATCAGTCGTAGCAAACCGTTTTGTACAAGAGAAAAACAGCAGTAACAGGAAACAGCAGGTATCCCACCTGGCGGCCATGATGGCTTGCTGGTCGTGTCCCGAGCAAATGTCTTTAGTGATGTAAGCGTTTCTGTCGCAGGAGACGCCAGCCAGGGTGTAATTCGGTTTGCAGACGGTGAGGAAGAACGGCGCGTGATAACCTGTTGACAGCTGGATGATGTCAGTGACCAGAGCCGTCGCACACAGGCCAAACACGTGCACACCTGGAAAGAGACAGACAGGTGTGAAGAACAAACACGTGCACAGCTGGAAAGAGACAGACAGGTGTGAAGACTGAACACTATATAGTAGGTGTGCTTGTAGGTATGGTTGTATGTGTTGTGTGTCTTAAGTGTGGTTGGTGTCGTAGGTGTGGTCGGTGTCTTAGGTGTGGTTGGTGTCTTAGGTGTGGGGTGTCTTAGGTGTGGTCGGTGTCTTAGGTGTGGTTGGTGTCTTAGGTGTGGTTGGTGTCTTAGGTGTGGGGTGTCTTAGGTGTGGTCGGTGTCTTAGGTGTGGTCGGTGTCTTAGGTGTGGGGTGTCTTAGGTGTGGTCGGTGTCTTAGGTGTGGTCGGTGTCTTAGGTGTGGTTGGTGTCTTAGGTGTGGTCGGTGTCTTAGGTGTGGTCGGTGTCTTAGGTGTGGGGTGTCTTAGGTGTGGTCGGTGTCTTAGGTGTGGTCGTTGTCTTAGGTGTGGTCGGTGTCTTAGGTGTGGGGTGTCTTAGGTGTGGTCGGTGTCTTAGGTGTGGGGTGTCTTAGGTGTGGTCGTTGTCTTAGGTGTGGTTGGTGTCTTAGGTGTGGTCGTTGTCTTAGGTGTGGTCGGTGTCTTAGGTGTGGTCGGTGTCTTAGGTGTGGTCGTTGTCTTAGGTGTGGTCGGTGTCTTAGGTGTGGGGTGTCTTAGGTGTGGTCGGTGTCTTAGGTGTGGTCGTTGTCTTAGGTGTGGTCGGTGTCTTAGGTGTGGTTGGTGTCTTAGGTGTGGTCGTTGTCTTAGGTGTGGTCGTTGTCTTAGGTGTGGTTGGTGTCTTAGGTGTGGGGTGTTTTAGGTGTGGTTGGTGTCTTAGGTGTGGTCGGTGTCTTAGGTGTGGGGTGTCTTAGGTGTGGTTGGTGTCTTAGGTGTGGTCGGTGTCTTAGGTGTGGGGTGTCTTAGGTGTGGTTGGTGTCTTAGGTGTGGTCGGTGTCTTAGGTGTGGGGTGTCTTAGGTGTGGTTGGTGTCTTAGGTGTGGTCGGTGTCTTAGGTGTGGGGTGTCTTAGGTGCGGTTGTAGTCGGTGTCGTACCTACAAAGCGCACCGTCCTCCTCAGGAAGGAGTTGAAGTTGCAGCCTCCTGCGTTGATGCTTCCTTCAGGTCTGCGGAGCTTCAGTCGGGACTGCAGGCAGTAGATGAGACCTTCAACCAGCATGATCTGAGACACAAAACAAACACACTGTCACGATTCGGCTCCGGTGTCTGTTCTCTCCTGAACTAACGGTTTTTCTTTCCTCCCTCTCTGTCAGCAGGCGGAGCTCGAGAGAGAGACGCGTCTGATCGCTCCAGGTGCGAGTTTATTAGACACACCTGCGCCTCATCGGCTCATCAACTGGCTTCTTAAGCCAGCTCCAGTTTGACTCCTGTGCCGGACTATTCTCTATGCTCTAGACATACGAGTTCTGCGCCTGTTGCTATCTCTTGTCTCTCTCTCGAGCCTCCAGTGATTGTGATTTTTGCTGTCAGCCTCTAGTGAGTCTGCTTTTAGACACTTTTAGTTACCATCTCCTGAGTGAGTTTTTCGCCCTTGTGGTGTTTTTGTGTTTTTTCCTAAGTTGGTACTTTTTCCCGCTGTGGTGTTTTTGAGTTTTCCTTTTTGTCGGACTTCCCTGGGAGTAACCCAGTGAAAATCAACAATGACATAGAAGCATTGACCAAAATAAATAAATAAATAAACGATGTATGGAAGAGGAATTTAAAATAACGACGAAGTTAATTTATGGGATATGTTCCTGCCAATCACCCAAAATATTAACCTATGAGAAACTACAAGGTAAGTCAGGACAAACTTTGCCACAAAGGAGATCTGTGCTGAACTGATTTGGTCTGCTTGTATTGATCAACGACTGGGCGCAGACGCTTCAAGTTCAGTGGCTGAGAGAAAAGAAGGGTGGAGATTATTATCATACTAGGAAAACGCTGTTTTTTACGCGCGTCATGGTGCTCACAAACGCGCGTATTTTACCCGCGTTTTGATGCGCAAAACGGCGTTTTTTACACGCGTTCTTGGAGGACTTCATTACGGCGTAAAAACCGGCATTCTTTTTGCGCATTACGGCGTAAAAAACGGCGTAAAATCTGAAAAAACAGCGTTTTTTACGCTGTAATGAAGTTGAAACGTGACTGAATGTGGCGTATTTCTGGCAGCCCTGCTAGAAAAACCAGCATAGACCAGCATAGCAGGTCACCAGCAAAAACCAGCATTTGTTGTGTTTTGATGCTGGGATGCTGGTCTATGCTGGTCTAGCATCCCATGCTGGTCTATGCTGGTGACCAGCATGGGATGGGATATGGCACAGGATGGGCACCAGCATCACCAGCATCACCATGCTGGTCCACCAGCATAAACCAGCACCAAACCAGCATAAACCAGCATAGACCAGCATAGACCAGCATTATTTCCATGCTGGTCTATGCTGGTTTTTCTAGCAGGGTGGGCTGTGTCAATCATTTTGAAAAATAATAGCTCACAGAAACATATGGAAAAAAAATAACTATGAACTAATTCACTTTTAGAAAGGTGAACTTAGTTCAAAATGTTGAATTAAGAACTATGAACTGAACAAGTTCATTTTAAAATTTGTGAACTGAACTTTGAAGTAGTTCATGTAGAAAGTGAACTTTCAAAACACTGGCTCCTTGTGTATAATGTCACTAGTATTCATTGTCTGAAGAAGCTCATCATCATGTACACACTCCGGCAGTAGCCCGCGTGGCCCTTTCAAAATTTCCCCAGAGGAGATTTTCTAGTATATACTGTTACTGTTGGACTGTCTGGGTATGTTCATGCTTGAACCTCACTGTGTAAAAGTTAATGTTATGAGTTGATTTTTTGTGATTTGTTTGTTTGTTGCTTGTGCTCACGTTCTCCTTTTTTTTCTCCTCCTGTGTCGGCAGTGGAGGTGTGGCCTGGCGGTGCTGCGGGCAGACGGCGCACCTGAGGCTCGTCCTGCTAATTACACCTGCACTTAAGCTGTTTTCCTACCCGCTCGCCACGGTGTAGTCGATAGTTTAGTTTAGGGCTGAATTTGTGTTGGTTTAGACTTGGGGATTGTTTGGTTGTATTTGTAGTTTTCTTTGTGGATTGTAATAAACCGTTTGTTTGTTCAACGGCTCCTTTTGTTCCAGTGCTGTTTGTTTCAGCCATTTTTGGGTCTAAACAAAAATTTCTAGACTACTAGTCTTAACAGTTAAAGTCTGGGATGAAGACTTGGGTCAAGGTTAGATTAAGGTTAGGGTGAGGCGGGTTTAGGGTGAGTAGTGGTTAGGGGTTAGTCTGCAGGAAATGAATGTAAGTCTATGTGATGTCCCCAAAAATGATGGAAACATGTGTGTGTGTGCGTGTGTGTGTGTGTGTGTGTGTGTGTGTGTGTGTATTTCTCTGTGTGTTTCTGTCTCTGTGTTTTTCTTTGTGTGTGTGTGTGTGTGTGTGTGTGTGTGTGTGTTTTTGTGTATTTCCCATTATGTGTATTTCTTTGTGTGTGTGTGTCTGTGTGTGTGTGTGTGTGTGTGTGTGTGTGTGTTACCGAGGCGGCAGGTCCAGCAAATGCGAGGCTCAGCAGCATCAGCAGTGGGATCAGTTCGTCTCCTCCGTCCACATACGGCATGCTGAGCTCTCTGTCATGGCAGCGGAAACCCACCTGAGCCGGCTGAACCACATCAGTCAGCTCCAGGAAGTACAGGGACACCATAGAAGAAGCCACGATGGGCAGCTGCACGCACACACACACACACACACACACACAGTCGCACAGGTCAGCCAGTCTGAGGTGTGACCTGTGATCGATGTAGATTTCACAGTGTGTGAATGGTTTCTCGTTTCCAGAGAAAAAAGATCCAATGTGTCAAAGGACGACGGCGGCCATGTCTCTGTGTTTGACATGAAGGAGGCGAGAAACACTGAGGGTGTGTGTGTGTGTGTGTGCTTCTTCATAGACTCTTTCTCATCGGTCCAAGATACTAAAAGAAAATAAACAAGTGGAGAGATACAATCCATGAAAAAACAAAAACGTAAGAATAAGACTGGAGTCATATCAGAATCAGCTTAGTTGGTCAAGTACGTGTACACCTGCTATTTCTGCTGTCTGAAACATCTTCTTTTTCCCGGTGTGGGATCAATAAAATGATATCGTACATACAAGGAATTTGACTGACGTTTAACATTGAACTAAATGATGGGACGGCTGTGGCTCAGGAGGCAGAGTGGTCGTCCACCAATCAGGAGGTTGGTGGTTCGATCCCTGGCCTCGGCAGTCCACATGCCAAAATATCCTTGGGCAAGTACCCCAAACCCGCCCGTGATGCTGCCATCGGTGTGTGAGTGTACGTCGCTTTGGATCGAAGCGTCTGTAAGTGACTGACTGTGATGGTACTTTCCATAGAAAAGAAGAGAACAGTAAGCTGAACAGTGCAGACATAAACAATATATACGATGAGATTGACAGTGTGCAGGTGTTTCTGTTGACAGCGGCTGTGAGTGATGATGTACCTGTTAGAAACTGTTGATTATTGGATGATAAGTGTCCAATCAGTGGATGTTTGGGGTCAGTGTCTGACTGCTAACTGTCCATCAGGCTGACGGCTGCTGGGAACAAACTGTTTCTGTGTCTGGTGGTTTTGGTGTTCAGTGATCTGTGGCGCCTGCCAGAGGGCAGAAGTTGGAACAGGTCTCCAGGATGTGAGGGGTCTGCAGTGATGCTTCCTGCCTGTTCCTCTGTCTGGAGGTGTGTTGGTCCTGAATGGAGGGGACCAATGAGCTTCTCAGCAGTCCTTACAGTCTGTCACAGTCTGTTCCGGTCCTGTTTGGTGGCAGACCCAAACGAGATGATGGTGGATGTGCAAAGAACAGACTGGATTATTCCTGTGTAGAACTGGATCAGCTGGTGAGGCAGGTTGAACTTCCTGAGCTGAGCTGGGAGTACATCCTCTGTTGTGCCTTTGTGATAATTCAGCTCCAGGTTGTTCTGATGCACCAGAGGACCAGCTGTTCCACCTCCTGTCTGTATGCAGACTCATCACCGTCTCGGATGAGGCCGAGGACCGTTGAGTCATCTGCAGGCTTCAGGAGGGGGAACAGATGGGTCTCCTGAGGTGCAGTCGTTGGTGTAGAGGGAGAAGAGCAGGGGGGAGAGCACACATCCTTGGGGGGGTCCAGTGCTGATGGTCCAGGTGTGGGATATGATTTTCAGCAGCCTCACCTGCTGCTTCCTGTCTGTCAGGGAGTCTGTTATCCGCTGACAGGTGGAGGCTGGCACAGTGAACTGGGTGAGTTTTGAGTGGGGGATTTCTGGGATGATGGTGTTGAACTCTGAGCTGAAGTCCACAAACAGGACCCTTGCATATGTCCCTGGGTGGTCAAGATGGTGCAGGATGTAGTTCAGTCCCGTGTTGACCACGTCCTCACCGGACTGTTTGCCCATTAGGCAAATTGCAGGCTGTCCAGCAGGGGGCCTGTGAGTCAACACCGGTCTCTCAAAGGACGTCATGACCGCAGACTTAAAGGTGACGGGTCTGTAGACATTTAATCCTGAGACGGAGGATTCCTTTCTTCTTTTCTCTATTATGGATCGTTTGAAACATGAGGGAACTTCACACAGCTCCAGTGATTTGTTGAAGATCTGTGTGAAGACGGATGTCAGCTGATCAGCACAGACCTTCAGACAGCCTGAGGTCTACCTGATCTTCTGTCAGGTGAAGATGATTCGCAGCAGCAGTGACGGTACTAAACACAAACCACGTGGAATAATAACATCCGAACACTGAGCTGCTGTGTTGTTAGATGGAAGTGAGGTGCACTTTCACACAAACTTCAGAGGACTTTAGGAATGAGTTCCAAACATGTGACAACCTATTGGTCAAGACTAACTGACCCTTCAATCTAGCCAATCACGACCATGTGGTCATCCCACCACGGAGGAGAAAACAGTCGTCTGTGTGACGCAGACAACGAACAATCACAGGCATGAAGCGACTTGTTAACCAGTTAGTGATGTTGGATTTTGGGTCTTGTTGTGTGAGGACTGAACGTAGACAGAGACATTTTAAGGATCTCTGTCGTTGACTTAGTGATGTCAAATGTGCTGAGCAGCCACCTTTAGACTGTGTCCTGTCTCACTGTGTCACATCAATTCTAATCAAGCTTTACAAAGCAGAGAAACATAAATAAAATAGAAGAGAATCTAGCAATAGATAAAATAGAATAGAAATATATATTAGACATAGTAAAACTGAACACTGGAACAATGAACACTGTGGTCAGTGATTTTTGTCTCATGAGTAATATTTTTGACCTGCTGTCAGAAATGCTTCTGATGTTTCATCTTGTAGTGTATTGTGGCCAAAACCCAAAGAAAAGGATATTTAAAATCTCATTTATTCTTTTAACAGACACTGAAAGTCTGATGTCATTGCTTAATACTATGGGATGTAGAATGCTGGTGAATAGAATATCTTGAGGTGAAGGACACGGTGCTAAAACGTCCATTTTGATTTGGCGTGTTGGCCGTGAGTTGCTCGCTGACGTCCCACATTTTTAAAATCTCTGCTCCACCCTTGAAATGATGGTTTGACCTGAAAAAAGAGCTCACGACAAACAGACGTGACTGACGTGTCAACGTGGGCTGAATACTGCAGGAAATAGACTGAACCACAGCAGCTTTGACCAGTTTACACTGATGGATCCATCGATGATTATGTGATCGTGTGGTCATGGGGTCATGGGGTCATGTGATCCTGAAGGCTTTTCTCACCTCCACGAAGTAGAAACATGGCAGCAGAGTCAGACTGTCCTTCG
>NC_135076.1:30403051-30493051 GCF_051107435.1 Chaetodon auriga
TTTTTGATTGTCTTTGGGATAATCTCAGCGTGTTTCACCTGCAACCCCTCAGTCAGTTCAGGTGTGTATTACCTGGTGAAGACCTCCAGTGGGGTGGTGGAGCCCACTCCAGGCAGAGACGAAGCTTTTCCAAACTGCAGCCTGAGAGGGTGTTTGCCCTGGAGCTTGACGATGACGCCATCATTAACTGGGAGCCAGTCCATACTGGGAACCAGTAGCTGGCTGGGCAGTAGGCAGCACTCATCTATCAGACTTTCATCAGGGTCCTGGGGGGGGCCGTCATCCCGAGCTGAGACACAGACAGTCAGTTAATCAGTGAATGTGGCAACAACAAAACTAACATAGCGTCTGTGATAAGTAACAGAACAGGGGGAGGATGTCTGCAATCAGCCTGATGTGGCGGTTTATACGACCACAACGCCGCAGTTTTTATACCAGGATGGACGGACACGCGCTCCTGCCGTGGACACAAGCAAAATCTACCTACAGACCCCAATAATCCACAGAACGGGAGCTTGGGACCACTCTGAGACGTGTTGGGCAACATCAACAGTAAAAGGGCTCATGGTTCAGTCCTCTCAGGGAGGACCAGGTCAGGACCAAAAACAGAACGCTGGCAGTTCCTTACAGCAGAGCCACAGCCGGGTGAGCTGTCTGAACAACAGCTGCATGCTGTCTTGGGTGTCTGATGTGGCGGTGAAGGTGGGCAGGCAGCCAGGCTTCAGCAGACCCCAGATCCTGATCATCACCAACATCTCCCTCAGCATTCCCAAAGAAGCCCCGTCCCTCATGAAGCCAAACCCCGGCCGGACCATGGAGCCCTGCAGGATAGGAGGACAAAACATTGGCTCTGGTTGGGTTGTCGTTGAGTTATTGTCTTGTCAGCCATCTTACCCGTTTCTCCTTATGAGGACCACAGTGGAAATAAGCTTTTAGCTTTCTGGTGCTTTTATCCTCGATAGATTACCTGCATTGCAGGACTGGGGACTGCAGTTTTGTACAGACCTTTATTATTGATTTTATCCATCGAACAGTGTTAGACTTCACATTTATTTTTCCTTTATGAGAATGTTTTTTAACGTGCAGAAACACTTCTGAATGGCTGAAGAGGCGAGTCTAGCTGGAGGTCAGTCACTGGGTTGTGCTCTGTTGGTCGTTGGCTGATGTCTCATTGTTTGGAAGGAAGACCCTCCACCTCCACCTTCATTCCATGCTCCCCATGAAAGACATCTGCCGTTAGCTGTCATTACCTGGACCTTGCAGCTGTGTTTGTTTGCTCACCTGGTTTGGCAGGTTGGCCAGCAGGTAGAGGACAAAGTCTCCCACCCATTGGATGAGCTGCTGCAGGGACTGAAGGGGGGGGCCATCCAACACAAACTCCTCAGTCTTCAGATTGATCATCACTTTATCAATATCTGAGGAAACACACAGTGATCAGTCACTGATAATCACCTCCCATCCTCTCACCTGTTCCTAAGGTATCTCACCTAGATCAGTGTTCTTGGCACAGATCTCAGTCAGTCGGTCACCTGGACTCTTGTCAGGTGTGTTGAGGACGTGTGGCCTTAGCAAAGACTTTAAGGTGGAGCTGATGGCAATCAGCAGCAGTTTGGCGTGGAAGTCGCAGGCTCGAGCCGCCGTCGCCGTGGACAGTTTACAGAGAGACGCCTTCACCGCCACAATACGCGTCGCCAGTACCTGAGACAGACATCACTCTGGTTAAAGAGGGGACATACAGCTACACTGAGGCATCGTGGGATGTGTAGTTTACTGCTGTTGTTCCTGAGAAAATAAGGAAACTGGAAAAGGCTGAATTTCTTGAAGTGCACTTGAAATCAAAACTGCAGCTGGAAACAGTTAAAGTGTCTGAACGAGTTGAATGTTAACGTGTGAGATGTTCATGGCGAGTTGCAGCTGATGTTACCACACAGGACTAAGTTGAAAGCTGTCTGGCTGGACTGTGTGTGTTCAGAGTGATACTGTGGCCAAACTATTACAGATAGTCAGCGGCAGTGTCTAATGTGAATTCCTGGATATTAAATGTTTATCTGCAGTTTTCTGCACTAATATTTGTTCTTAGAGTATACTGAAGATCACGACATGATGTTACGCTAGAGTCGCAAAATGTAAGAAATGCAGTTGTACGAACATTTCTTTCCACTCACGCCTTAAGATGATTCAAAAAACTTATTTTAAAAAGAACTATTCTAATTATCTATTAACTCCCACAGCTCTTTGGTTTCTTTCTACGTCCTCGGATTTCTAGAACTCACTCTGTAAGAAGTTTTTTTAATCAGACTCACTGTGAATTCGGGTGCTTTGACTCATGTCTCTGGGTGCATGGAGACCTCCTCTGCTCTCTGCTGGTTTTGTGTCGTTTCCAGCTTCATTCATTCATGGTAAACACCAGTGACATGTAATGTACTGTGATGAATTGGTGAGGTATGCGCTGGTTATTGATTTCTCATGAAGTGGGTGTGTGTGTTGTGTGAACACAGTGGGACATGGACCACAGCCTGCTTTGCCCTGACCACAACTCCAGATTCTAGGGGCGTAGGTGCAGCCCTCTTAACTGTGGGAGCTGAAAGCAGCTGTATGAGGACAGCAGTAGATATGTCAGATGAACTCTACGGTGAAGCGCCACAGATAGTTGAAGTGTGTGCACTGTAAATACTAGAAGTGGTGGTTGGTAATGTAAGAAGCGACAGCAGTTTAAGTACCAGCTGAGGTATCTGAAACGTCAACTGAAGTTGACTGAACGGAGTTGGTAAACGTTTAGTGTTCAGTTTAAGCCCTGTGAGCAGTTGAAGTGGAAGCTGAACAGTAAGTGGTGGAAGAAGCTGAAGTGCCAGTCAGTATATAATCGATGACAGCTGTTGCTATTAGTTAAGTTCTTAAGTTCGACTCTACAGTCTGATCTGATTGACCGCCTCCTTGCCGTTCTCCCATCATGCCTTGCTGACCTGCTGCAGTGCCTGGTTCTGCCTCATGTATTCCTCATGCAGCTTCTCCACCAGGTTGTGGACCATGGTGGGCTGCACATGCAGAAGGACGTCCCACCAGTCGTAACCCGTCACCATGCAGTACTCCAGCAGGAACAGCAGATGGCGCAGGGTCGTGTTCATCTCCACCACCTGACCCATTGACGGCGACACTCGCAGCATGTGGAGCTTAAGAGGAAACAACCAAATCACCAAGATCGCCTTTTTCAAATGAAGCAACAGCTAAAGAAGCTGAAATGAGGTGTTTTCTACCCACGGCTGATGCAGAGACAGTAATCTGCATCTTTGTTTCATCCAGACTTGATAACAACAAACTCTGTTTGTATCGCACCTTTCATAGAGGAACTGCAGCTCAAAGTGCTTCACAAGAAAGAAATCACGTGCACCAAGTGAGTGCACATAAGAAATGAATGCAAAATGAGTTGAGTTTGCATCTCTGGGCAGATTAAAATGGTTCACAAGATAGAACTACTGACCCCACGTGGGGAAATTCACTTGTTACAGACAGCATGAATAAAAAGGAGAGGTAGAAAAAATAAAACAAACAATGCGTCTGCATGTACTGCTGTCACGTGGATTTTGTCGTACAGTGATTTTTATGTTGATCTGTTCTGCACACATGGCATCTATTTCCTGTCTGTCCAAAACACGGTGTCCCTCCGGTAAATTCCCTAGTTGTGTGCGACCTCTCCTGTCTAATGCAGGTCTGACTTATGCCAGTGTTTTGTCAAAGCTTGTAAGTGCACCGACCACCAAACAAAAGTAGACGACAAGCAGCTTGAACTGCTGCAGCAACATGTGTTGAATAAAAAAGGTCGGAGTTCAGCCTCCTGGATGGAGAAATGTGTAACTGGAACTGAGTGAACTTTGTGAAATGAAGCTAACTTCAGTTAAAGCTGTTAATTTAGAGGTACATCTCCCTCAGCAACACACAGGTTCAGCCAACTTCAGCAACAATATCAAGCATGTTTAAAAAAATCTTTGCGAGTACGACTCCTCACCTTGCCGTGGTTATCGACTCCGGCCAGTGCCAGTGAGGTCCAGGAGAACTGCAGGGCCTTGAAGTGGAGGGCGGGGCCTCCGGTTCTTTGGCGCTTGATGGCGGACTCGTCTCCGGGTCTTTGACCTGAGGAGGCCGAAGAGCCATAAAAAATCCCCATAGTGTGGAGGGAGAGGCGGTGGAGGATTTGAATACTGCCATCGTGGAAGGCCAGAGCCAGACCTGAAAACACAGGAGGATGGAGACAACCGGTTCTTAAGCAGCCGGTCTGCAGGTGAGGTTGGTTTAAGAGTCTAGGCGTTTGCATCAGAGGTGGGGTGAGGAGACATCTGTAAACCCTTCATACAGTAAGTTATTTTTGCACAGGCCAAAACCTGTTCTTAGTGACGCCTTAGAATTGCTCTGTAACTCGTTAGAAAACTGTTCATTAACTATCAATAAAGCCATCAGTCACTGAAAAACGTTTTATAAAGCGCAGCTTATTTGAAAATGTTTGATTCCACCATCTTAGGAAAAGGTAATAAAACACAAGGATTCACCTCTGAATCAAAATACAGATCAAACCATTTATCTCCACAAATACATGTTTACAGCCTTGTACTCTCTACAGGTCTTCTTCTCAGGCTGCTTAAAGCACCAGCCTCCACCAGTCAGAGGGTTACGACTGCCTGAATGTAGCCTGGGCCTGGACCTGGTTTCTTTCAAGAGTCCAAAGGTTCTGGACAGACATTTCGCAGAGAAGCCATTCTCATTTAAGCACACGTGTAACTGATGAAGACTGGTCCAGGTCCAGGTACTAGTACTAAATTCCTGACACACCCATACAGCTGAGAAACAGGCAAAGTTCTCCTCACCAAGTCCAGGGCAGAACTTGGTGTCTGACGCCACCTTCAGGTCAGTGTTGGAGATGGAAATGGGCAGTTTGGGCAGAGCTACGGCCGACACTCGCTCCAGATCGTTGGTGGTTGTGAGGATCCGCCACTTCAGGATGGTCGGCTGCTTCTCCCCAACTGGACAAAGGCAGGAAGTAAGAGACGCTGAGACTTGACACAGAGTGAACTGTGATCCACCATCACCTCAACAATTAGAACCTTTTTAAACCAGTTAGAACCAGTCTGTGTTTCCTACCGACTGGTGATCGGTGCTGGAAGATGTTGTTGACAGGAAGTCCCTCCTTCCTCAGAGACCAACACTCCACGATGCTGCCGCTCTGATTGGATGCACACAGCAGAACCTGTGACACAAACATTCTGTCAGGTTCTCTGTTTCTGCAACAGTTGCAGGTTCTGTGTGATAGGCTCGATTTGATGATCTATTCTTCATGTTCTCAGATCTGTCAGAACAGAAATGAAATAAAACGTCTCTGTTGTTTGGATTTACTGAGTACCCATTCAGAGTTCTCCCTGGTTCTGATGGCTCTCTGTGGGTCTCCTGGGTAGTTGTTCAGAGTTCTCTCTGGTTCTACTGGTTACCTGTTCAGAGTTCTCTCTGGTTTCCCTGGTTACCTGCTTAGAGTTCTTTCTGGTTCTATTGGTTACCTGTTGAGATTTCTTTCTGGTTCTTCTGACTACCTGTTCAGAGTTCTTTCTTGTTCAACTGGTTACCTGTTCAGAGTTCTCTCTGGTTTCCCTGGTTACCTGTTCAGAGTTCTTTCTTGTTCAACTGGTTACCTGTTCAGAGTTCTCTCTGGTGAGGAACTTGAGGTGGGTGACTGCAGGGTATTTTTCCCTCCTCATGGGGTCGGTGGTGCAGCGCAGGAACAGAGACGGTAACAGTTCGGTGTCAATGCGACACTTCTCGCTCACCACACTGACCACCACCTGAACACACAGAACGTTGTTTATTTCATCTTATTGGTAGAACCAGTAAAGGTCAGAGGTCAATGCGATAATCAGGTGTTCTTCTGGTTCTGACCTTGTAAAACTGGACGGGAGACGAGCTGCTGCCATCAGTGGCTGCCACTACGATGTTCCCTCCTCCAGTGAAGGCGATGTCGGCTAATGCCACCCGTCCTCTCAGCCGGCAGAGGCTCTCGCTGGCTGTCAGCAGAGCTCCACCCGGCTTCAACAAGGACACGGTGACCAAACCGCTCACTGTCACCGCCAACCAGCCCTCCATCGGCTTCCCACCAAACAGAGTCAGAGATGGAGAGAACTTCACCCGAGAAAACTTCTCACCAAAGTTTGTAGAACCCGACTGAACCAAAACAAAACAAGTAAACACAATTCACTTACTTGTCTGCAGGTGAATATATAACAAATACTTACTGTTGTCCACATAAGTCTAAAGCTAAAATATATGTATTATTTTCGACATGTGTTGGCCTTATATGTTTATGCGTCAGCGAGTGTTACCATCTCGACATGCAGGGCAAGCTTGACTCCATTGTGAAGCCAGCTCAGGGCTACGATTGGATCTCCATGCAGAGAGCTGGACAGGATGCTCTCCCAGCTGTTCACCAGGTGATCTGACATCGACCAGCATTTAATGTGACCATCACCGTCTGCAGACAGCAGCCTCGACCCTGCACACACAAACAAACAGACCCATAAATACACAAGCTGAGGCATGGATGAGCTCCAGTAAATTCTCAGGGTCCGTTCTGCAGTCATACAGCAGAGGGGATGTTCACACACTCATACGGGTGTAACGGTGCTGTTCTGAAGACTGTGTGGCAGGGCAGGTGATGTGCAAAATCCGACCAAGCTGTCAAGCTGTGTACTGCTGGAAGTAGAGACAGAAGTAGAGACTCGGAAGGAGTAGTTTGAATTGAGTGGATGAAGTTCGTATGCTGCTGCATGTTGTTTATCACCTGGTTGTGAGTTGATAACCACACACACATGTATATACGCATGCACAACCAACTTTGTAAGGGTGATGTTCTGAAAATAAAGGCACCATAAAGAGATCATCAACCTTCATCTTTGAGTCTTGGGGGAATAAGTGGACTGCGTTCTGACAGACGCGCACTTTGTGATTGTACATAGAGAAGCCAGTCAGTATTACAGGTGCACAAAATTCACAGCATGTACCTCAGTTTTAGGGCTGTGACCCTTCAGTATGTTTTCAGTACAGTGTAGAAAGCAAAAAAATGTAGAAGAATCACATTAGCCATTTCCACAGCTTTTCCCATAAAAAACTAACATGCTCATGGTGAACTCACATCGAAGTGCTGCGATCGGATACTTAAATGCTGCATTTTTTACACTGAGTCTGATCACAGGTCTGCAGACATGAACACTCCTACAGCAACAGTTATTGCTTTGGTCTGAATGTGCAGTGAGATGCTGCCTGAACGCTGCGGGGAGAATGATTCACCTTCCACTCTGTTTCTGTCTCGTTATACTAACGATGTTGAAAATGTTTGCAAACGGTTCTAACTGATTGTAACGTCAGTCCCGCGCCACTGTAACTTAACGGGAAACCACAATGCTCCCATACAATGAAGCAGTGACGCTACATGAGCTGGACACATGCTGCAACTGATACACAACAACTGGTGCACTGCTAGAACGTTCCAGCCAAAACACAAGTTCAACAATTTCTAGTCTTTTTTGGATGAGTTTTCTTCTTAATAAACCAGTGAAATAATAAGAATAATAATACTAACAAAAAAAAACACTTTTTAAAACTATGAAACAAAGTGCTTTACATAGATGCAGAGCTAATTAAAGCAAATTAGCACCAAAACTACAAAACATAAAAAACAGTGAATTAAATACAATAGTCAAATAAAATAAAATACATAAAACACAGTAAAACTGGAAAAATGAAATGAAGTTCAGCTCACCTGACTGGTCCCATTCCAGACAGGAAATGACCTCAGTGTGTCCAGAGTTGATGGAGTAAACGTCCCAGGGGTGCTCAGTGTCGATGATGTGGATCATGTGACTAACATCTGAGGCGCGTGCACGCGTGCACGCACGCGCACGCACGCACGCACACACAAACACACACAGACACACACAGACAGACACACACACACAGACACACAGACACACACACACACACACACAGACAAACACACACACACACACACAGAGACACACACACACACACACACACACACACACACACACACACACACGGTTAAAGTCGCCTCGCCACCTCTTGAATGATGTTCTGGTGAATAAAGCTGGAACCTCACAGTTCACGTGTGTGCGTGCATGTGTGTGTGTGTGTGTGTGTGTGTGTGTGTTGGTGGATGTATCTGTGCTGCAGGAGTGTGTGTGTGTGTGTGCGTGCGTGCGCGTGTCTGTGCTGCAGGTGCCTACCTTTGTCGTCGTCCTCATTCTTCAGATCTGTGGTGAAGGCCACCAGGTTTCTGCAGGACCAGGAGCAGACCAGAGGGATGGAGGGACGGTGAGTACTCTTTGGACGTTTCTCCCACTCACACACGTATGCTAACTCCATGATTTAACCACAGAAGAAGACACTGGAGGCCTCACCTAAAAACACAGAGACACAAGTGACCAAGGTGCTGTGTTTCTGACTATGTTTTAGACAGAAATGACTTCACATGATTACAGAGTAAACGACCTAAATGTGTATAATGTGTAATATAAGTACAAAGCTGTTTACACATTAACACTTTAATACATATAAAACATTAGTGAAGAAAGACAGTCTGCATAATGAATATTTTTTGGCACTTTGTACATTTTGTTGATTAATTTATTTAGCATTCTTCAACAAAGGCCTGTATACTAAATGCTAGCTGTCCTTTTATGTTACTCACAAAACCAAAGTTATATAAATGGATGAATAAACAAGTGAAAGTATGCAGCTGCGTGTAGTGAGGAGGATGGTGGTACGGCAGCAGGGTGAACAGGCTGGCTGTAGTATCCTCTAACTTATTTCTTACCATGTGTACTATCAAATTTTTACCTGAAACGTAGTGGTAATTGTAGTGTTTTCATATAGCAGTATTGCGGTTTTTACTGGGGTAAAGGATCTGAATACTTCTTCAACTTTTGCCATTCTCCTGTACGACTTCCCTGCGACCATTCACTGCGAACTCCCTTCAAAAAACTCTGAATTTAAGGAATATTCCCTGTAATGGCATGTACGGAGGGTGGCTGTACTTTCAATGTAAACGCCGAGACTTTCCAGTTAAAACCAGCAGCTCTGTGCAGAAGGTATATGCCGAATTAAACCAGACTTCAATCAGAATACAGTTCAGGTAATATGTGGTAGTTAGTAGTAGTTTCTTAGTATGTGAAGAAGCCGTGAGTTAAACCGTTTAAATGGAGAACTGTCACTTACCCGCTAACGTTACCTTACCGTATTTTAATTCCAGCTCCAGTAACGCAGATAAAAACCAACACCGTTTTCCTCACAAGTGAACTTTAACCTTTAAAATGGAAAACAGAAAATACATCAGTGGAGTCCGTTTAAGCCTAATAGAATATTAGTAAACTACGAATACTGATGTTCGCCAGTGTTGAACACAAACCTTTCACAATTCATTCAGTCCAATAGCGTATCAGGACCACACAGACCATCTAGCTGACTCTAATTCTGCCTGTCAGTAAAATATTTAACAAAACTATAAAAACTGATAATATGGGTTATCTGTGTCTTACTTCTTCTATATTGTTTCTACGACATGTCTGAATAATGTCTACAACATTTGTATCGATTTTGTTAGACTGTCATTTGTGTTTATCTGACGCGGCGCCGCTGGATCGCCGCCTCTGAATGGGGGAATTTTATTTCCTCAGCAGGGACTTACAGGTGCATCAGTCGAGTTGCAGGACACTGTACACATTTCTAATAACATATTTTGTCCCATGTGTCAACAATTCTTGACAGGAAGATGTGGTTTGTGGTCCTATTAAATCTATCTATATACAATAACCTCAGGAATGATGGCAAAAATGTGACAAACTGCACACTGTAGGAGATAACTAACTCCACAAGATAGAGAAGATCTGAATATTAATTCCAGAGTGAAAGCAGTACAAAAGATGCTAAATCATTGGCTCACACGGGACTTATCTATACTGGGTAGGATTCTTCTGTCCAAAGCAGATTGTCTTTCAAGACTTATTTACGCTTGCCATTCTCTGCACACTTATTCAAAAATGATTAAATCTGCTAACTCTGTTATATTCAAGTTCATATGGAAGAACAAGACTCATTATCTCCATAAATCACAACTGGTTAGGGGCTATGCTAATTGGGGCTTGAATGCCATGGAATTTGAATCCGTAATTGCATCCTTTAGAATCAAATGTTTGAAAGATTGTATGTCTCAATCCCAATCTATATGGTACCATATCCCCAACAAAATTTTTAATAAGGTTGGAGGGATTGATTTCTTGCTTAAATGTGACTTTGAGTTGTCGAAAATTCCTGTAAAACTATCCAATTTCCACAAGCAAGTATTACAGTTTGGGAGGATGATGTTTACCCATAATTTTTCTCCACACAACTCTTTGCTGTGGAACAACAGAGTTATTACCATAAACAAAAAATCCATATTCAAATCTGATCGGTATAACAGTGGGTTAGTGTTTGTCTATGATCTACTGAAACAACTGCTTTCCTTTGAGGACGTCACCACAAAGTATAACATTGTTATCTCAAGAAGAGGGTATGAAAAGATCTGCAAAGCAATTCCTACTCCTTTAATCCGACTGATACACAATAGTATGCAGTTTTCTTTGATTACACCCTTTCTGCCCACTCTAAAAATTGGAGATATCAATTTCTTGGATAAAAAATGTAACAGCAAATTGATAAACAAATAATTTTTGCTGACTTTATTTCAAACTCTGTTTAGGACAACATAGAGGTTTCCTTAAAGAGACGGACTTTTTCTTTTTATATATCTTGCCCTGTTGCTCCTAAAGTAAAAGAAACCCATTTTAAAATAGTATCAGCAATATACCCTGGCAGTGATTTTCTGCACTAAAGATTTAAATTTGCTGTTGATCCATGTGCCTTTTGCGCTTCAGAGGCTGAAACTGTTGAACATCTATTTTTTAAATGTTCCTTTGTCACTTTGTTCTGGTCCAAAATACCATACCTTGCTCCTTTGTGCCTCTTTTTTTTTTTGTTTTTTTTTTTGTTTTAACATTTGCCTTTGTTTTTATGCATCCTTATCTGCTTTTCAATATGACTTTTTCTGTTTTATGGTTATAGTTGGTTGCTATTTTCCACCATTGATTGATTGATTCTTGTGTTCAAGTTCTGTGTAATTGCTAATAATCTTGCTATGCGCATTCTAAAATGATAATAAAAAAAAGGGACATAGACGTCTTCAGAGGGTAAATACTACTACTACTACTACTACTACTACTACTACTACTACTACTAATAATAATAATAATAATAATAATAATAATAATAATAAACTAACTCCACAAGATGGCGGTAATGTGACAATCAGGATGTCAACTGCAGTTAACACTGGAAGAAGATGAAGAAAAAGCAGGCAGGCTGGCAGATACAACTCGGGGGAAATAGCTGATCGATTTACAGGACCCGTATTTCCGCCCTGATTCTGGTTCGTCTTGTAACAGCAGCCGTCTCTTGTTAGCTCCCGTTAGCATCTGTTAGCTTACATTAGCTGAAGTGAAGCTCAGAGTTCATCTAGAACCTCCCGAAGCATTAAACGGAGGTTTTCTTTATCTCCTCTCAGTGTGTTGAATCAAGCTGGAATGACTCCCGACATAGTTTGAAACCGGCTGGCTGCCAGCTAACACCGCTGCTCTCCTACTGTTAAACTAGCTTTAACTCCTAGCTCCTTTGGCGTTATCTTCCTATGTCCGACTAGCGTGCTAAAGCAACCTGCTAACAGTACTAGCTGTCGCGGTAATGGTCTGCTTGTTGTGATGAAAACACCGAGGCGAAGGCGCTAGCATGGACACAGCTGCGGAGTAAATAACTGGTAAGTCAGCTAAATGCTAATCCAAAGCTAATGTTAGCTGTAGTTAAAAGAGAGTTATTAAGTGTTTAATGGAGGATGTTTATCTGCTGGACCAGAGGAGACAGCAGGCCTCAAGACAAGTAGGACACCAAATATTTACTCTCCAACCCATACAAATACACACAATCGTACAAATATATATAGTGGTACATATACATGCTCTGATACAAATACACACTGTTACAAATACACTGATACACATACATGCTCTGATACAAACGTACTGGCATAAATGCATGTACTTGCAAATAAATAAGCAAAGGAATAATAAAGAAGGAAGAGATAAGGAGCACAATAAATAGAAATAAAACAGTGATCATAGGTGTAAAGTCATGGGATGAGTTAAAGTCCATCTATCTGTTGTAGGGCTGTCAATTAAAGCAATTTAGACAAAAACCAGCAGCACCATCACGGCAGCTGCACTGAATTCACTGCATGACGAACAGGAGTCACACCTCCAGGGTTTCTGTTGTCCAATAATTACTGTTTTTATTTTAACCGTGAAAATCTGTTGAAGTCCCATGTGAGAACATTTGTGTCTACACTCTGTTTTCTCTGCTTCTTTCATGTCGCCCTCTCTCTCTCTCCTCTCCTGATTCAATAAATTCAGGGTTTATTTCAACCAAACCAGAGTTAATGATGATTGTTGAACAGTTAAAGATGAACCAAGAAGGTTTTGATGGGTTTTATTTTGTTTCTGTCGATTTGAATGAAGTTTGTTTTCCGATGTTAAATCACTGTTTTTGTGAATGGAGTCTGGTGGCTTTGGTGAGAGCGCTATAACAGCTGCTTCTGGTTAAACTAAAAGAATCTTCCTCTTTAACAGAAAGGTCTGTCTCTGCAGGATCCTTTCCATCATGTCTTCGGACACTTATAACAATCTGAGCCTTCAGTGGCTGCAGTGATCGGTATTTGAAAAAGTTCAATAACTGTTGTCTCTGTTAGTGACTTGGAAACCAAAACATGGGAAAATAGAGTCCATAATCAAATGATATGTGAGCTGTTTGTGTGGGACATTGAAATCCACTGTGAAGACAGAAACTCGGCTTGCAGCATCGTCGAAGCGACAACTCGTTGAGATGAAGCGTTGGTTTGTAAGAGCTGTTCACCTGATGGTGGTCAGAGCCGGCCTGTTGGGTGGCGGATGTGTCTGTGTCTGTTGTGTTGGCCGTGTTGGTTGTCTGTTGTGTCGGCTGTGTCTGTTGTGATGGCTGTGACTCATTAATTGACTGAAGGTTTTGACTGTACTTAATGAACTTCTCTCATTGGTCAGTTTTCTGCCCAACAGTCTCAGCTGCATGAAGAAGACCAGTCCATCAGTGAATCAGCTTTAGACTCTGTGGAGACCTTCTTCATCTGATCTGAGGTCAGAGTCTTACCTTTACATTGGGGGAGCCCCGGCAGCAGTCATGCTGACCTAGAATCAGCTGTTCATTTGTGCAGTGTGAACTGAATAATCCAGAGACAGAGACCATGTCTGAGAACCAGGCCAACAACAATGTCCCTCTGAACAACAACAACAACAACAACATGGGACCCAACAGGATCCGCAACCCCAATATGAACCAGAACCCTCTCATCAACGTCAGAGACCGCCTCTTCCATGCCCTCTTCTTCAAGATGGCGGTCACTTACGCCCGACTGTTCCCCCCATCCTTCAGGAGAGTCTTTGAGTTCTTCGTCCTGCTCAAGGTGAGTGAACGTCTTCAGATAAGCAGAGTTTCTGTCAGGACTTGTTTAACTGAGTTTCTAATGAGTCACCAAGTTCACTAAAGGGCCTAAGAAGGAAGCTGCAGGGATCGTTTATATGAAAGTCTCCTCTGTTTTAATGATAGATTGATGAAGACAGACATGACACTCACCAGACATGTTCATGAGTGGTGAGTCCATCCAGGACAATGTCTTTAACTGCACTCACAAACTGTCCCTCATTTTCATCTTAATATGTAAAGATCTGTCTGGAAAACAACTAAACAGCTAAAGAATGTTGCTCTGAATTAAGCAGGTGTGTCTAATCTGCATGAACAAGGATTAAAATGACAGGATTTTGAATGTAGTCTGGTGTGGAAATCCAGAGTTTGTGTTGCTCCATCAGATTAGCAGCAGTCACACCTCCAGGCTTTTCTCAGCGTTTAGACTGACTTCCGCCTGAGCTGGCGTCTGTACAGAGGTCTGTACCATGGAGGCTTTGAACTTAGCGAGGTAACTTTAGGTTCAACCCTGGCTTTTCACCTCTGGGGTACATCGCCATGGTAATTTCTGCAAACTTAACTTGGTTTGCAGCAGGTTTTGTTCAAGATAACAGATCAAAGTGTATGAAAGCACCACCTAGGAGCCATCCATTGTAGATCCCGTGGAGGATTGTGAAAGTGTTCAGACCTGCAAATCCTTAAAGAAGGTTTTTGTATACTGGTTTCATCCTACAGCAGAAACTGATTGAAGCACTCGTGCCTTGTACATAGCTGGCCTTGCAGCTGTAGACACTGGTGCTGCAGAGGTTGAAAGTTTTGTAGTACGGGCCACAAAATGACACTTCCAATGAGCAGCACAAATCCCATTAAATTTATATCATCAATCATAAAATATCATTTCTATCACATTTATCATACAGTATAAACCTGTGAAGGTTTTTTCTTTTATCAGTGATTTACACAAACGGAGTCAAATTTAGAATCCAGAAGGGTTCTGTGTTCTTTTAGAGAATCCGGCTGATTGAAGTCATCCTCAGATGGAGTCTGTGAGCAGACATCTCTTCATTAAAGGACTCTTTATTTAAGACTCGTCTCCTGGAATCGGTTCAGGGGCCTTTCTCCACCAACAGCAGAACCACAGCTGCTGTTCCTGGTCCAGTCAAGAGAAATGCCTTTTCTGCTTGGTGTTTCACCCTCATTATGCTTGCGACAGCCATGGCCGGAGGCTGTTTGTACGTATGGATGGAGAGCCGCCTGCAGCTGGTTTCCACCTCCCAAACTTCTGAAAGAGGCTTTGTCTGTCCACAGAAGGAGAGTTTATTGACGTCACATAGTTCCAGCTCTGTAGGACCTGCAGTGAAATTCAAATGATTTTTTTTGGAAGTTTTGACTGCAGTATTGGTCAAAATGTGACCTTTTGCAGTGAGTTGACGGTGGAAGATTCGAACTGATGGAAATTTTTTCTTTACTTAAAAGTGTGTGGATAGATTCGTCTGGGCCCACAGAATCCAGGAACAAAGAATTGTGTTTGTGAGACTTGCTGTTCCAAAGCTGAAGGCCAAAACATGAAGTTTTTTATGACACCGCCACGTGTTCATTCACTATAAGTTTTGGTCTGAATAATGGGTGAGATTTTCCACCTGTCTGCTAAGTTCTGGAGCTGAAGCTATTATGACTTCTCAGACTTAGACTTAGATTTAGACTTAGACTTAGACTTTACTTTATTGATTCCAATTTGGGAAATTCTTTTGTAGCAGCAGCACTTTAAACATACACATAAACATTAGACATAAGTAGAACTAATGAAAACTAAGAGAAAAAGAATGTTCTTAAAAAATATAACAAAGCATAACTAAGGTTATAGTTATATAATATGTGTTATAATATACAATACATCGTGTATAATACAATAATATGATAGAATCATATAATAAAATACAATGTAACAAAGTGTATAAACAAATATTAACATCAGTTCTTAAAGAGAGAGGCAGAGCTATAAACTATATACCAGAAAAATATGTGCAAGTTGCAGATGATAAATAAATGTTAACAATACACAGTATGTGCAGTAGTGCAGATAATATGTAAAGTATTGATTTGTGAGGTTGGTGGATGAACTGTTTAAGCTGCTGTTGTTCAGTGTGACGCTCGTGGCAGGAATGATTTCCTGAAGCGCTCCTTGTGACAGCAGAGCTGGAGCAGTCTGTTGGAGAAGGAGCTCTGCTGTCAGTCCATGAGGTGGTGCAGAGGATGTTCAGGGTCTGTCCAGTGTCCTCCTCTCCACCAGCTCCTTAAAGGTGTCCAGTTTCCAGCCATTACTGACTTCCCTCTGTTTGTCTGCGCTCCTGCTCAGGCGCTCTTCGTCCTCTTCATCCTCGCCTACATCCACATTGCCTTCTCTCGCTCTCCCATAAACTGTCTGGAAGTGGTGAGGGAACGCTGGCCTCGTGACGGCATCCTGCGGGTCGAGATCCAGAGGAACTCCAGCCGAGCCTCCGTCTTTCTGCAGTACTACGACTCCGCGGGCCTTCAGGAGGAGCTGGAGGTTGAGGAGGTGAGAGGAGGAGCAAGAGGAGGAGGAGGAGGAGGAGTGGCAGGGCTTAGCCTGGCTGTGCTGCAGGAGGAAGAGGAAGATGAGGAGGAGATGACCCTGGAGATGTTTGACAACAGCTCAGTGCAGGTGAGCAGAGATGGCACCAGGTGTAAAAGCAGTGCGTATAAATGGGTTTTTTAAATGAGGGTAAATCTGCTAAGAATGGGGGGTTGACTCCTCTCCCATTGACCCATGTTGGCTTTGGAATTGAAAGCTGCTTCGAAGGTAGAACCGAGTCCAAAAGGCCAGGAATCGGGTTCCCATAAACAAATCTGGATTTCGGTTTTGTCACACAAACCCCGTGTCACTGCACACAAAGGCTGCATATCTGCCAGGACCGTCTGCGTCATGCATCAACACACCAGCGTGTTGTGATTGGCTGTGGGGCAGGAGTTAGCGAGGAGCAGGTGGTTGAGTCTGTGAGGTAGAATGCTGTGGAAACTAAGGTGTGTGTGTGTGTGTGTGTGTGTGTGTGTGTGTGTGTGTGTGAGAGAGAGAAAAGGCGAGTGTGAGCTCTGAATAGCTCAGCCTGATACTGTTTAATTATTATATGGATGTATCGTAAGAGTTGTTTGTTTATTTGAATTCATTTGTTGGGATGTAGTTAGAAACGTAACGTTTGATGATGTAGTAATGCTGATCGTGTAGTAACGGTTAACTAATCAAACGAGGGAGTTGAGTTCACAGACACACAGATCAGACAGCACTACACAATTGCAAAGGAACTGAATTGATAAAGTTCAGACGATACCCAGCACGTCATGTTTGATGGTCAGCGCTGACCAAAGGATTCCCCTTGAATCAGGTGAAGCTCTCAAAAGAATTTTATTCTCACAAAGAATAAAATTGCAGCGGCTCGTTGTTCCCATAGACTGTAAGAACAGCAAATGATGTTCCTGGTTATTAATGCTTCATTGTCCAGGAGTCCACTCTGTGTCATAGCATCGGGCGGGAAATGACGTTAAAATGAGCATATCCACCCGGATGCCATGTTCCCATCACTGCTGGTCAGAGCTGGAACTGATAAATACCCATGACTACTGCAGAGTCAGGAGTGGGTGTTAGCGGTCTTTTGTCTATGTAAAACGGGTACAGGTGTGAGCAGGGGTCAGCAGGGGTCACCAGGTGTGAGCAGTGGTCAGCGGGGGTCACCAGGTGTGAGCAGTAGTCAGCGAGGTTCGCCAGGTGTGAGCAGGGGTCACCAGGTGTGAGCAGTGGTCAGCGGGGGTCACCAGGTGTGAGCAGTGGTCAGCGAGGTTCGCCAGGTGTGAGTAGGAGTCACCAGGCGTGAGCAGTGGTCAGCGGGGGTCACCAGGTGTGAGCAGTGGTCAGCGAGGTTCGCCAGGTGTGAGCAGGGGTCACCAGGTGTGAGCAGTGGTCAGCGAGGTTTGCCAGGGGTCACCAGGGGTCACCAGGTGTGAGCAGGACTTGCAATGTGGTGGACATGAGATCAGGGAAGTCCAGTTCTTGGCTTGGTACTTGCAGCACTGGAACTTCTTGTTGTCCAGCCTGTTTTAAATGACGTCATCCTTCATCGGTCCCCCTAAAAATGAAGTCGAGTCCAGTTCTTAGAGAGCAGGATTAACCTGACAAACATGGTTTGATGGCGGGGAACCGGAGCACCTGGATGGGAGAACATGCACCCTGCCCCACCTGTCTCCTCTTTGTGTCTGCTGCAGTTTGAGCTGGACATTGAGCCTCGTCTGAAGCCATCTCTGATTGGAGGAGGTGTTGGAGGAGGAGGAGGAGGAGGAGGAGGAGGAGTAAACGACAGCCAGGATGTCTCCTTCAGCCAGACCACTAAAGGTATGCAGCCGCTGAAGGACTCAGTGTCTGAGCTGGAGATGATGACCAGAGCAGGTAAACTCTCTTCCTCCTCCTCCTCCTCCTCCCTCTCTTCATCTTCCTCCTCCTCCCTCTCCTCCTCCAGGACAGAAACACCCGGCTGACTTCTTTGATTGTGTAAATTTAAGACAAGATAAGAATTTATTGATCACACACGGGGGAAATTTAGTTGTTACAGCCAGCAAGTATTACAAAGAACTGTGGCACAAAGCGTCAAAATAAAAAAAGTACACAGGATACAGAACAGAAAAACTGTGTGTATGTACATTATGTACAGATTATAAAAATACTAAATGCCATAAAAAGTACTATTGGCAATATATTTATAAGAAAAACTTCTACTGTCATGTGTTAGAAATACTCTGTCTGTATATGTGCAGAACGTAGAGTTTCTGATTATCGCACAGTTGAAAAAACCAAGCAGAAAAACAACTTGTGTTGTCAGTTTGTATTTAACACATTTGTGGTGAAACAGTTTGCTCATTAGTCATGAACAAGTAGAAGTACAGAAATCTGGACAGCCTCAGATACTTTGTCTCTGTGTCTGTCCCAGTAAACTGGGTTTTCAGCCGATGTGTGAAGACGTCCGTTAGGACACTGAGACATTAGAACAGTTGTTTTTCACAGCTTATGGTATTTTAACACGTTTCCTCAGTTGATCTAGAAAATAATCAGCAGATGAACTAATAAAGAACTTCAGCCCTGTACGTGTGGGCCGTTTAAACCTCCTTCAGTGTTGTCACATATTAGATTTCTGCTTTTGTGTAAAGAGCTGAGATTCTCATTCACACCAGCAGGTGGCGGCAGAGTCTCTGCCAACCAAAACCAATAATGATGATGCGGATAAATCCTGATTTAAGAGCCTTTCCACTTTACGTGGTAAACAGTAAAAAACTTAATGGTGACAGCTGCACCCAGTGAGAGCCACAGTCACTTTTAAACCGTCTGAGAATTAATATTAGATCAACGCTCATTAGGATCAAACAGTGTAGAACAGAGGCATTTACACTTTGAAAACTAATGTGTGTGTGTGTGTGTGTGTGTGTGTGTGTGTGTGCGCGCGTGCGTGCGTAGCAGTAAGCATTCAGCCCAGAGCAGTATTATTCATTAATCAGCACTTCAAGTATTATAACTCATTGGTAGTATCTAAAGTAGCATCGCTCCTTTAAACACAGTCCTTCCAGCACAGTGTTGATGGTACTGCATTCTGTTGTCTGGCTTGTTTTTCTAGCATCTTAATACCTGGTTGTAACTGCAAACACTCACCCTGACGTTGACTGAAGCGTCTCAGTCGTTTCACAGTTGTCCGTCTCACAGATGTCAGAGTTGATGAAATTTTATTTTATTCAGTCCAGCTGTTCCCGTAGACTCAATCACACTAAACGCATATGAAAGCTACCTGAAGCAAAGTTTCATGCCTGTTTTCCTCTGTTGTACGTGAGCGAGTGCAGTGGATCTGTGCTGGACTGCTACCAGACCACATATGACCTACACTCAGTAGGGTACCTGAACACATCGTATGTTAAACAAATACTGCTAAAGTGCTACTGTTAGCTTTACTTTTACTTGTTATGAAGGGAGCTGAATGTCAGTCTGTCTGTACTGACTGCTGTCTGTTGATGTCTGTCGATGTGTGGCTGTAGATTAAAGTCTGTTGTTGTCGTTGTCAGTGTGGCCTCAGGAGGAGTACATCGTGGAGTATTCTCTGGAGTACGGCTTCCTGCGTCTGTCTCAGAGCACCCGACAGAGACTCAACATCCCCGTCATGGTGGTCACTCTGGGTGAGCACCAGTGACACACCTGTCTGTCTGACAGTCACGTGACTTTAGCACCTGTCTGTCTGGGAGTCACGTGACAGTAGCACCTGTCTGTCTGACAGTCACGTGACTTTAGCACCTGTCTGTCTGGGAGTCACGTGACAGTAGCACCTGTCCACACCTGCCTGTCTCACTGTCTTCATTGTGTTTCCAGATCCCATGAAGGATGAGTGTTTTGGCGACAGCTTTAGCCGCTTCCTGCTGGATGAGTTTCTGGGGTATGACGACATCCTGATGTCCAGTGTAAAGGCGCTCGCTGAAAACGAGGAGAACAAAGGTAGAGAACCCCCGTTCCTCCAGTTCCTGGGGGTTTCTGGGAAATCTGGCATTGAGTCGATCATAGTTGACAGTAACCAGTTGTGTGAAGTGCAGGTATACTCTGAGTGAGGTAAAGGTGTGTATTAAGCAGGTGGGCGATGTTATGATGTGGTTCTCTGCAGGATTTCTGAGAAATGTGGTGTCTGGAGAACATTACCGCTTCGTCAGCATGTGGATGGCCAGAACCTCCTATCTGGCTGCTTTCGTCATCATGGTCATATTTGTAAGTAATTAAGTCCCAGTCAGCTGGATTTACAGCAACTGAAGCAGCTGTGAAGGATGAAGTTCAACTTTAAATGAATGAAACTGAGAGTTTAGACTTTCATGGACATGCTAATGTTTCTGGTTAGCGTGACAGTGAGAGCTGGTGTTTCAGAAAGAAGGCAATGAGTCATGGAACCAGTTCAAATGAAAGAAAGCAAAGATTAAAGTCAATTGAGATTAATTCAATGTTCGTTGTTCTGTGTTTTTCAGACTCTGTCGGTGTCCATGCTGCTCAGATACTCTCACCACCAGATCTTCGTCTTTATTGGTCAGTTTCGTTCATTCATTCATTCATTCATTCATTCATCTTCTATACCCGCGTATCCCATTCGGGGTTGCGGGGGGCTGGAGTCTATCCCAGCTGGCAATGGGCGGGAGGCGGGGTACACCCTGAACCGGTCGCCAGCCGATTGCAGTGGTCAGTTTCCACTCTGCTTTAATGTAATGTAATGTAATGGGCTGCAACAAACAACTATTTTGATAATTGATTAATCTGTTGATTACCATTTCCTTTTGTCGACTCTTTATGTCCTGAAACACCTGAAGGAGTTTCACCTCAGCAGCAGATTCAGACTTCAGAGCAGCTATTGTTCTTCAGAGCAGGAACCTGCTCAGTGTTTCCTCTTTAGCATTAATTTCACTTCACATGGTTTCACATTTGACAGCAGAGAGCTTAGAAGCTGCTGGAGCTTCAGGTTTAGCTCTGAGGTTCTTGGTAACGTCCACCATGAAGGTCAGAACACACAGACATGTCAGGTTTTCCATCAACTCTGTGAATTATATAGACAAACTGGTGCTTTGGACAGTTTGACTTTGTTTCTCTTTTCTTTTTGATTCTCTTTCTGAAGGAGGTTTTAACTTCTTGGCTGTTAGCTTAGCACAAACCTGCCTGTAGAACACTCTCTGTCAGAATGAGGCCTGAAAGCTGCTTGTTGAGCTTCAGACTCCTGAAGAGCGTTAACTTTATCCAAGAGCATTTGTCCTGCAGCTTATCCAGTTCAGCATGTTCGTACCTGTGATGATTCTTCAGTTTGACCTTCATCATCATCACTGTGAGGACAAAAATAACAGCGTGCACACGTGTCCATTTTCAGAAAACATTCCGGGGGGGGGGGGGAGCACTCATTCATCTCTGCTGCTAGAGCTGCTGTATTTGCGCGTGTAAACATACGAAAGGGTTTGCACATAACATAAATGTGACTGCTGCTCTGAATGCATCCATGATCACCATAGCCAAATGAAATGGAAACATAGGTCGCCATCAGTTGTGTTGTGTAGAGGTGGGGTTGGTTCAAAGGTCTATACAGTGAATGGCCCTATTTGACTACTGTTGTAATCCACATTATAGCAACAACCACTCAACTAAGTACAGAGAAAGGACAATCCATGATTACTTTAGTCAGTCCATCCAGAAAATTTCTAGAACTCTGAACGTATCCTCAAGTGCAGTGGCGAAGACCATCAAACCCTATGATAAAACTGGCTCTCATGAGGACCACCGCAGGAAAGGAAGACCAAGAGTTGCCTCTGCTGTAGAAGATAAGTTCATCAGAGTTACCGGTCTCAGAAAGTGCAATTAACAGCACCTCAGATTAGAGCCCACATAAATGCTGAAGTAGCAGACACATCTCAACATCGACTGTTCAAAGGAGACTGCGTGAATCAGGCCTTCATGGTCGAATTGCTGCAAAGAAGCCACTTCTGAGGTAGAACAGCAAGAAGAAGAGAATTGCTCTTCTGCTCCTCTTTGAAGGCTTTCATATAAAGTGCTCCCATACTTTTTGACAGCTTGGGTTGGTTTGTTGTACCATCAGCCTCACAGCCATAGTCACTCCAGAGACTGAAGACACTCCGTCATTTCCTGAAATTCATCACTTGAGCTACACAAGGCGTGGCATTGGCTGGTTTACTTTGTCCACCTTAGGGGATGTAGCCACAGCATGTGGCGTGCTTCATAACAGAGACTCAACTGATCAATCGTTGAATTTGTGACTATTTTTATAAGCAGTTTTAATCGATTTAATCAATTAGTTGTCGCAGCCATAGTTTAATGTAATCCTCACCAGTCGAGACCAGTTTAATGTAACCCAGTCCAGTTAGAACTGTTTGAGAGTTTTCTATTAAACAAATGTTAGAAGTGTGTGAAACATGTGATCGGCTACTTGAACAGAGTACTATTAACTATTAAACCATCAGCTGAAGGTGGTTCATTCTTCTGTTGACTCGGTTGGTGTCTGTCAATGATCTTAGTCTTGAACATGAAAGTTTCTATTCAGACTGTTAAATCCCGGTCTCTCTTACCTTGAGAATCCGCTGTGTGTTAATCTGGTCTTGGTCTGCCCCCCTCAGTGGATCTTCTTCAGATGTTGGAGATGAACATGACCATTGCCTTCCCAGCAGCTCCCCTGCTCACTGTCATCCTGGCCCTAGTGGGTAAGTTCATGTGCTAGAAGCTGCTGACACAGTCTGCATCTGATTCTGAGCCAGGCCAGACTAAGGATTCACTTCAGATCTAGAGAATCCAGTTAAACTAGTTAATTTAGGCTCAGGATTCAGTGGTAAGTGTGGCAAGTCATGGCACATCAAGACAGTTGAGTTGGGAGTCAAGACATCCTCAAGTCAAGACAAGACCAGACCAGGGTCAAGACAGTCATGTCCCAGGTCAGACAGTCCAAGGGCCAAGTCCAAACAGCCAAGTCCTAGGTCAAGACAGACAGAACCAAGATGTTACAAATTGAGATCCATGTCAACAAGTCATATTAATAAAGGCTTTTCAACTGAGTCAAGACAATCAAGTCCCAAGTCAGGACAGACAAACCCCATGCCGAGGCGGTCAAGTCTTCTTGAGAAAAACACTTTTTCACTTTGAATGTAGGCACCAGATGTCGTCTGTCCACCAGTCATAGAGTTAAGTCTAAAGCACATGGTGGTTTTAAAGACATTTAAAGAGTTAAATACAAATGTGCCCTGCCGATGTCACTTCCTGTTTATCAGGCATGGAGGCCATAATGTCGGAATTCTTCAATGACACAACAACGGCCTTCTACATCATCCTCATCGTCTGGTTGGCCGATCAGTACGACGCCATCTGCTGCCACACCAACACCAGCAAACGTCATTGGCTGAGGTGGGTCACATGACCAACACTAGCTCACACCATTGGCTCTTTTAAAACCACGCTCTGAGGCGCCGTTGAAGGTCTTATTAAAGTTCAGCGACTTTGGTTTATGTTTTATGTTTATGTTTATGTTTTCCAGCTACTAATGAAGAAGATTTAATTTATTCAGTATTCAGATTTTGAACACGTTTAACAGATTTGGACACATTGCTGAAAACATTCATGGACTGATAGATATTAACCGCTTAAATGCACAACTTAACAGGCAGCCCTCAATGTGTTCCTTTTTGAAGGACTTGACTTTTAATCTTGACTTTTTGAGGGTTAAAAAACCCTTCAAATTCAACAAATTGCATGAAGCCATTTTTGTCTAAATGAACGGTCTAATTTATTTTAGTCCTTAAAGCCTTTAAATGGGGCAGATAATCCATATAAATAGCATAAATGTGATAACAAGCCACTTAAAAGTCCATTAAAACACCTTAAATTACTGGAAAGTTAATGGATTATTCTCAAACGGTGAAAAAGATGAACGTGACGTGGTTTGACAGTTTGTGTGTTTGAACAAGTCTGTTTGTGTTCCTCAGGTTCTTCTATCTGTACCACTTTGCCTTCTATGCCTATCACTACCGCTTCAACGGTCAGTACAGCAGTCTGGCCCTGGTCACCTCCTGGCTCTTCATCCAGGTCAGAACCACCACCACTATCATCATCTTCATCATTCTGACCCTGAGCCTCATGAATAGTCAAAAGATTTACGTCCTGTGTCTTTTCCTGTACACTTCCTATGATCTCGAAGGAAAAGGTCACGAGGTCAAAGAAAACTGTGAAGGAGAATTCATGAGGCTGCGTCATTATGTGATGGCCAATGTTGAATCGTGTCACTTTGAATGTTCCCACTGCAAGGAATTGTGGGATGCCATTATCTCCTCTCCTTTGATAAAAGATGGTCGAGTGTATTCTTTGCTATAGGAGATCAGAAAGGAAGCAATGAGGAACCTCTCTTCAGCATGAGCTTTCATCATGGCTGCCACTCAGAGACTTCAAGGTCCTTTCACTCAGCAAGGAACCTCTGACCAATAAGAAGACTGATAGTCAAGATAGCTTCATGTAAGATGAACCAATCAAACCTCTGACTGAGTTCAAAAACCAAATTGTCTTAATGAGAAATAATAAGATCCTTTTAGCTGGAAGCAGTCCACAACATCTTAATCTGGATTCGTGAAGCCGTGTTTGAAGATCAGGGCCACATTCAGATAAAAGTTATCATGCACAAAAGCTTGAGCCAACGAGGTTCAGTCAGGTGCGCACACTCGCTCACTCCTCCCTTTACCAGTCACAATCAGCTTGAAAATGTTGCCTCCTGCTGCACTGATGGCTTGTTGGTGGTGAAAGGATTAATTTAAAGATGTACCAGCTCATCTGTAACAGGACATGTGACGAGGTGAGTCAGGCTTCATTCATTCATCGTTATTTTTGTTGCAGCAGCTTCACAACCGACCAGGACCGAGTGTCTGTGTCTCAGACCATCAGTTACAGATCAATGATAGATCAGACGTGAACATTTAAGCTTTGAGTCATGCAGTGTGTTTTTGATGGAATAATTCTGACTTTCCACAAATGGAATGATTTCTAACAGCGTTCGCTGGACCGTTTCTGACAAATTGTAAATGTAATTTAGATGTTTGTGTTCACCGTCTGCACCTCTGAAGTCTACGCCACAACGCATCAGTCAAGCCAACACGTGGATAGTTAAAACAGTTTTCACATGAAAACCTGGTTTAATGTCGATGGAGCTTCGGTCATCGGCTGTGGGATCGCTGATCCTGGATGGTTGGTGCTGGTTTACTGAATCCAGAGAAGTGGCAGAGTCTGAACCTGCTTTGTGAGACAGTTTCACAAACACTCGTATTGGATCCTCTCAGGTCAAATGACACATGGTTTAATTATTGTCACATCCTGTAACTGACATCGTGCTGTTCTTCTTCTGCAGCACTCCATGATCTACTTCTTCCACCACTACGAGCTTCCTGCCATCCTGCAGCAGATCAGGATCCAGGAGATGCTGCTGCAGAACCAGCAGGCCGGTCAGGCCAACCAGACGGCCCTGCAGGACAACCTCAACAACAACCACAGTGCTGCTGCTGCTGCTGCTGCAGGACCAGGACCAGGACCAGGACCAGGACCTGGACCTGCAAACACTACCCAACCAGGACCCAGCACCACCCAGCCGGGCCCTCAGACCGACCCCCAGCTCTCCTCCTCCTCTCCAGCAGCAGGAGGTGGAGGGGAGGTGAGGTCGGAGCTGAACTGGGTCGCTCAGACGGCCGCCATCATCACTGAAGCTCTGTCATCCAACCAGCACCCCGCCTCCGCTGATCCTGCCAATGGAGGGGATGGACAAGGCGCATCAGGAGGTCAGGGGTCAGCAGGAACAGCGGAGGTCAGTGTGGTGGCCGAAATCTGGATGGGGGGAGGAGGAGGAGGAGGAGGAGCAAGTGAAGAAGATCCAAACATTGTTTCAGTAGAAATTAAAACCACAGCAGGAGGAGCCGATCCTTCACCCAGCCCTCCAATCAGAGGGCTCCAGCCGGCGGAGGCAGGGTCCATAGAGGCAACCCCCCCGCAGACAGACTGCCCCCCCTCACAGAGTCCAGGTACAGACTGGGACTGCAGAGCAGCACAGCAGCAGCAGCAGCAGCAGCAGAGCTCCTCACAGACCCCGTCCTGAAAGTCCAGGTGTGGTCCGGCTGACATCATCTCACCTGTCTGACACGGTGCCTCAGTCTGTCACCTGTCAGGGCGATCCGTCACTGATTGGTTAGTGATTGGCTGATCAGGGAGGAGTTTCCCCGCTGAGTCTCATTCTGCATTTTTATTTTTAAGCGTAAACCAGCGATTCATTGGTTAGTTCAGAGTTCCCCAACCTGAGGGTCAGGACCCCACAAGAGGTCACAAGATTAATCTGAGGAGTCAAACAAGTCATCATCTGAGCAGGGCGCATCGTTGCTCCATAATAATTTCACTTCTTCAGAAAAAGTTCTCACATTAAACAATGACTCCGTTTGGTTCGACTGGTCAGGGGTTAGATCTGAAGCACATTTTTAAAAACCTGAATCCAGTTCTCTTCAGAAGCTGGAACCAGCTGATTGAACAGTCAGTGGTTGTAGAACAGATCACAGACTTTCAGCAGCTGTTTTCAGGTCTGTCTGAGAGCTTCCACTGATTGATGTTTTCATCCTGAGTTCATCTTATTTTTGTGCGTTTGGTCTAAAATAAACGTGAAGGGCGTCCATCTCTGTCCTCAGAGTTCAAAACGATGTCTTTAGTTTTGTTTTGCTCTCGTCAGACAAACTTACGCTGAATAAAATAATCGGCTCGTTTCTGTGGATACAACCAGGTTATTGTGGAGTGGATCTGACAGACATGTGACCCCAGCATGCAGCAGATTCCCACATGAACACAGAAATCATTGGTTCAGTTCAGATAACTTGATTAAAAAAAACTCAGATTCTGACATGTTTCCTAACTGAAACTTCTTCTCTGGTGATTTCATCTCATTCCATTCAGACTCAAACCAGCAGTAGATGCTAACTGCTAACTGCTAAGAGCTCAGCCTGATTGATCTTCTTCCTCTGCACTCCATTAAAACTCATCAGTGAGCCTCACTGTTGATTCTTCATCACCATGAACACACACTGTAGTTTATTCTGACTCAGTCTCACACACACACACACACACACACACACACAAACACTCACTACAGCACCAAATGTGGATTCTTCCGCTGCTGAAAATAGTCCCAACAAATGCTGTCTTTTCTCCAGATTGTCTGATAAAACAGTGAGCAGCTGCTATAATGAAGCTTTTAAACATGAAACTAAATATTTGTGAGGAGTTTTAAAGATTTTCGTCTTCAGCACGAACCAATGAGCCACAGACAGGAAGTGAGACGGGATTGAGAGACAGACCGACATGTTGAGGAAAAACAGCAGACTGGTCCTTTAACTGAGCTGAACGTTTGAAAATCAGCAGAAGTCACTGAGCTTCACCGATTCCCCAGAAAGAGACTGAAACACTGAAACTCTTTTTCATTGACCCTGACCATCAGTTATTGATGAGTTATTGATCAGTCGATCTGTTGATCAGCCCTTATTCTGACAGACTGAAGCACAACCTCTGAACTGTGTTGATTTCTGTTTCCACTTGCTTTTATTTTGAAGAAAATGACTCTTTGAGGACAGGAAGTTGTTTCAGAGCGTCGTGTTCGGACTGTTTTGGTGGATCGGGACTTCCTGTCAGAATGGATGCCTTATCAATAATCCTCAGACCGTCTGTGGACCCTTCAGAGACGTCAGCAGCGGACTGAGCTGATTGGTTGTGCAATATGTCGCCGGCTGTGTCACACCTCTGGCCCCGCCTCTTATCAGGGGGTGTGTACTGTCACTGCGATGCGTTCAGGGAACTGAAGGCAGACACTGCTCTTCCTCTTAAACTGAGATGCCCTGATGTGCGTTCAGGTGCTCCAGGTCAGCTCGTAAACTTCAGCACCGACCTCAGACCTGTTTCCTGCTGTCGGCCCATCGGATGAAACAGTAAATACTCGTTTTTTTAAAGTGATTTATTGAAGAATCCACACAAATGTCCAACAGATGAATTATTGAATATCCAACTTGATGCCAATATTTTAAAATTCACAAAACATAAAGCTAAACTGAAAATGAAAGGCTCAGATGATTGATAATAATTAATAATCCTCATCTGTAATATTCTAATAGTAATGCAGATTCTTCAGATTAATGAGGTGCTTTTCAAATCTTTGAGGTTTTTTTTTTTTCAGATCTGTTTGTGTTGGGAAGGAGGCGGAGCCTGAAGTGTGACATTGGCATCAGTTTGGGGGTTGTGTTTTTTCTTCTTTGTGCCTCTTTGCTGGATGACTGTACCCTCATTAGTTGATCTGAAGCCTGAATCTCATCAAACTGTATTTAACTGTCCAGTAAAACCAGTAAAACCAGTGCACAACAGCCTGTTTGCACATGAATGGTGTGAATGTCTGATTTATTGCTGCTCTGTTCAAACAGAGGAATGAAACAGAAAGTTCAGAGGTAATAGTCTGATGTCAGTGAAGTGATGAGAATTTATCAGAGTCTGAATATAAGATAAGATAAGATAAGATAAGGCTTTCCGATCACTGTCAGTTAAACTGGAGGATTTAATTGGGCTCCTGTTGACCGTCACTGATATCGTGACTACAGAGCGTCAGGATCAGTGTTAGAAAAGATTTCTAGAAGTCGTATTATTATGAGAATAAAGAAATATTTTGAGAATTCGGTGTTGTTTAATCAAAATACCTTTTGTCTTCAAGTATTACTTCATTCTTGAAATACTTCAAACATGAGTATTTGATGAAAATGGGAGGGCTTTTTTTCTAAATATTGCAACTTCTTGACAAACATTGACGTCAGGTTTCGTGCTTTCTGTCCTGTGTCCTTAGAAGACAGTACTGAGGGCTGGACAGACAGTAAGCTGCAGCATTAGTTATTATTCAGAATCAGGTTTCTATGAAGCAGCGAAGCGTGACTCTAAGGGCAGTTGGTGCTTTAATCATGCAGCAGTTTACACAATGTGTAATATTTTTGTTTTATGTCCATCAGAGCTGTAGATTTCAGACTTGCACACGAGTTGGACTTGTCTGCGGTGAGACTGGACTGACTTGAGACTTGAAGGTAAAATACTGAGTCTTGTTAGTCACATTTTGAAAACCTAATGTATTATGTGCAGTTTAGCCTGCTTGAGTTCTGAGTAATGGACATCACCTTCAGATGAGTCAGCTGAGCTCCAGAATAGCCTGAAATGAACGTTCACACAGCTGCTGCATTGTGCTGACACGAGCTGCTACTTCAGGTTCATTTTGGCTTATTTGTCACGATGAAACACTTTTACAGACGACGCTGCCTAAAATAACTTTGACTGAACTGATTTGGTTTTAATGTGACCGAGCAGATGTGTTCAGACCAAACGCACTGCAGAGAGAAGAAAACCACAAACTCATTACGGGGATTTTTTCTTTGTTGTCAGTGCTTCAAATCTTTGACTCACACACATACTTTGAATCATTACTTGCAAGGGGACATTAAATGAGCTGTTTCTATTGAAAAACAAGTGTTTTGTATGATTTTGTCCTTTGTGCTCTTCTACAAACTGTTCCAGTATCAACAGGAAAAACATGACAGCTCATATCTAATTTTTATTTTATTGGTTGATGAACCTTTGACTTAATTCTGAAGAAACTGAAAGTAAATAACAAATAAAATAAAAACCTAATTTGAACAGTAGACCAACATGTGGTGACACATATATTAATATTTCTTTACTCTGTAGCGTCTGTAGCAGTCGGCCTGGTCGACCTTCTTGCCTGCTGTGTCTAGACCTCAGAGGTTGTAATGGAAAGTTCTAGTTTTGAAAAACATTTGAAAAAAAAACCACCAGTGACCTCAAAACCAAAGGCTCAAAGTGGCAACAGGAAGTAAAGAATCAAATCATTTCTCGGTTGTCTGCTTTTTGTGAACTCAAACATTACCAGGACAGAAGAACTGTCTCAACTCCCTTCACTCTGGTAAGAAACCAACTTCCCTCAAACTAAACACTGTACACACTGTGTACACTTTAGATATTAGAAATAATGTCTTTTCGTGTCTCATGAATACATGTCTCGTCCTTTTTGTCTTGTCTCACAGCAGCGTCATTCTCTCAGTCCAATCCAATCCAGTTTCTGTACAATTCTACTCAGATATTTCTATAGTTTTTAGTATAATGCTACACGTGTGTTTTACTGTCATGGGTGCAATTATGTATCGTGGTCTTATCTGTATAAGTTAAAGATGTATTTAGTGCATAAAGTCTTTACTTTTGTATTTTAATTTTTATTAATCACTGAATTCACTTTTTTCGCTCTGCTTTCTGACTGCTGTGATTAGTGAATTTCCCTGGTGGTTAATCAATAAAGTTTATCTTATGTTGTCCTAGTCTGAACAGAAGAGGACAGTAAAACCTGACTGACTGAATCATGGGTAATATGTCTACGGTTGCGGTTCAGAACTTTGCTCGGACCTTGAAGAGACGCACGAGTGTTCAGATGAGGAGCGAACCTGAGATGGCGCCAGAGGATCTGCTACTGTCAAAACTGTTGGAGCTACAGGAGGTGGAACTGTGGAGGGTCCACTGGTGTCTCAGTCAGAATCTCATCCTGGGCTCCCCCCCCATCCCCCCACACTGGCTCAGGTCTGCTGATGCCTACAGCACCACCAAAACCATGCTGAAGTGTTACCATGAGGAGGGGGCACTGACAATGCTGGATGCAGCCCTGATGGTACTTGGCCCAGATGATTGGGTCTACCAGCTCCACAATGCCCTGGACCCTTTGAGACCTAAACTGGCCCTAAAACCTGTTCCAGACTTTGTAAAAACTCAGCGCAGGAAGTTGATCAGCAGGATGCAGTGGCTGGACCCTGTTTTGGATGTCCTACAGGACTACAGGATCCTGAATGCTGCAAACAGAGAGGCGATCAACATCTATGCAGTCCACAAGGAAAAGAATCGGGCACTGGTGGACCTGGTCCTGACAAAGGGGGACAAAGCCCAGGTGGTGCTCTACACGGCCCTCAGCCAATCAGAGCCACTCTTACTGCAAGAGCTGGACAACGGTCCAATCACGGACAAGGTTTGTAGTCCACATTACTGTGAGGTTCTTAGTGGATTACTGTGTCTGCAGACCGAGGAGTCTAAAGATCATCAATTCTAAAGACCGTGGAGTCTGAAAACCATCAGTTTCCCTTTCAAACACCTTTGATTTCAGTGTCTGCCTCGTAGATCAGAACCTTCTTGAGGTCTTGATTCTGAGATGTGATGTCATCAGTATGTCATTCCTGTTTTTATTTCCCAGAATCCTTCACAGTCGTCTGCTCTCTCAGATATGCTGGAATTTCTGGTGTCAGATGAGGTCAGATCTTTCCTGTGGTTGGTCAGTGGTCACATGAGTGGGGAAAGCCATGCTCCTATTGGTGAAGAGCAGCTGCAACACACAGACAGACCAACAGCACAGAGACTTCTGGGAAAACATTTCAAAACCAAACAGGCCGAGAGCGACGCCATAAACATCCTTTTGAAGATCGTCCCAACGCTCAGTACGTCCACACAAACTGTGCTACACTATGCTAACAGTTTCCCCTGCTTTCAGTAAACTGCCTTGAACCATTCTCTGTGAAACTGATTGATCAATTGATCACTTGAAGTTGTGGTGATGATGTCATCCTACTGCAGGTGTCTGTCTGCAAGAAGAACCAGTGACATCACAGAGCTCATCTGACATCAGGCTGGAGACGAACGTAGACACAACAGTGGTAACATTCAACGCAACCAGTACATGTCACTGTGATGTCGCCCCTGATGATGATTGGTTAATATGTTCAGGTGTCTGACAGATGTGTTTGATCTGTTTAGGTTGAAATTACACCTGAAGTCTTTGAGGATGGCAACATGTTCAGGTAATAAGCTGTTTACTTCTGTCTGTCTCAGATGATTCTACAGAGAACTAGAACAGAACCACAACCGGGTTCTTCAAACAGAGTCAGATAAAATTAATTGATGAAAAAATGTGACATTTCTGACTTTTACACAACTATCAATAAAATGGCAGCTGGTGCTGGGAGGTTTTAGCAGATGTAGCTAGCTAATTCAGCTAACTCAGTGAGATTTGAGTATTCATCCTTAAGTCAAGTAAAATTGTAATACCACACTGTGAAAATACTACAGCAATGTAATGCATCAGCTCTGTCATGATGGCTTTCTATTGGTCAACGGCGTGAATTCACCTGCCAAAGTTCACCAGACCTGACATGTGAGATTCATGTGGATTCACTTCCTGCTGAGTGAATAAACTGATCACAAGCTTTCCAGTCAGTTTGCTTGATGTTGTATCTCCAGGTTGCGTTGCCAGCTGCCTGGTGTTTTCCACTGCAGGCAGACTGGCCTGCTGTTAGAGGGCATCGGTGACGTGGTCTATCAGACGGTTCCCTGGGACGTGGACTTTCTGTTCTCTAAAGGTCTGAGGCCGGCCGGACCACTGTTCAGGTTCACCCTGCTGACAGGAAGTTTCCACCGCCTCCACCTGCCACACTGCCAGCTGCTCTCAGGTCAGTGACACACAGCTCATCCACCAATTCAATTCAATATTCCTTTATTTGTCCCGCGAGGGGAAATTCCAGAATACAGCAGCATCAGTAAAGATCAATGTAAGAAGTGCATGCAAATTAAAAACAAAAACAGTATATACAAAAGAGTGAGGATTTTAAATAAAAATAAAAAGAAAGAAATTGTAAGAAATTGTAGATCGTATTTATAGACTGTTATGTACATGTTTTATTGTCCAGACTACTGCATTGATTACTTGGAGCAGTTTTTATTGTACAGTCTGACAGCTGCAGGTAGGAATGACCTGCGATACTGCTCCTTCACACACTTTGGACGTAGCATCCTGTCACTGATGGAGCTCCTCAGTGCAGTGAGTGTGTGTTGGAGGGGGTGGGAGTCATTGTCTGTCATGGAGGACAGCTTGGCTGTCATCCTCCTCCCCCCCCACCTCCTCCACCAGTTCCAGAGGGCATCCCAGGACAGAGCTGGCCTTCCTGATGAGTTTGTCCAGCCTCTTCCTGTCAGCTGTAGTGATGCTGCTCCCCCAGCAGACTACACCATAGAAAATGGCAGAGGCCACAACAGAGTCATACCACCATCAATATTTATAACCAAGACTGTGAAACTGCAGAGACCAGGGTCATATATCATAAGATCTGATACTTTGGTGGAAAACAAAAGAAATATGTTGTCAGTGAACACTTGATATGCCCAGTTTCTGCATTCTGTTCATACATGTTCATACATCAAGTCACCTATGACATTCTCATCATTTTTATCCTGGTGAACTTTTACACTCCAGGCAATCTTAGACACTGACAGTGTGGCTGAAGCTGAGGTTTTCTCTCCTCAGATGGGGGTCAACACTTCCTTTCTGTGGCTCATGTCACTGGGGACAGTGTGGACATCATCACACCTGATCAGGTGACAGATAGTCACGTGATCATCGACATCTCTGGCTTCTCCTGTTTCGGTCTGGTGACGTCGGCTGCGTCCACTGGTGCAATCGGCGGCCTCGTGCTGCTCTTCTCTCAGCTGAGCGATTGTTCGCTCTTTGTGCTGCTGCTGCCCAGGAATGTCTGCGTCACTCAGGTACACAAGCCCCGCCTACCGTCAGATCAGATACACAAGCCCCGCCCCTTACACCCCAGTTTAAGGGGTTTTAAAATGTGCCAATTTTTATAAAGGCCATCACTGGATTTTCACTGTCATTCAAAAGTAAAGGTAATCTTTAAGGTACAAATTTAGGTATGGTTTTTATGTTGTTTCATCCATTTCAAGTATTTTAACCCTTTAAAACCCGATTAAAAATGCCTGAAAATGTCTCAATATGTTGTTCTTTCTGTCAATGGGATTTTGAGTTAAGGCCTGGCAGGATTCCTCCCTCATCCCTCGTGTTTCTGCTGTTTTACCCTCTCCACTGTGTGGTTTGTATGTATGTGCGTGTTTCTTTCAATCAGGGCGTGGTGACCTAGCTTCATCCACCTGCCCATCTGCTCCCAGTCAGCTCATCAGCTACACCTGTAGCCAGCAGTGTATAAACCCCCGGACCTTCACGCCACTCTTCACCACGCCGTTCCTTGTGTCTTAGTGGTTCTACATTCAGCACACTCTACTTGTGCTCTCCAATTTCCTTGTGCTGTCTTTAAACCTTCCTAATCCTGTTTTACCTGTGCTTCAGCTCCATTCTCTTCTGCCTCTCTAATTTACCTGTGACGCCCTGATCCTCATCAGTCTCAAATCTTCTTCCTGAAGATTCCAGCTGTGCTGTTCACCTCTGATTCAAAATACACAATCCAGCCAGCCCCCCTCCATCACTCTGGATTTCCACCACTAACTAATCTTAAAATAAATTGTACTTGGTTTATCTAAAGCTGAATTTGTCCCATACAAGGAGCTTATTGTCTCCACTGCAAATGCGGTAAACTAATGGATAAATGAACGGATTATAATATATGAAGGGGTTTTTAATGAACTATCTTTCAAGGTCTTGTCAGGGGTAAAACCTCTTTGAAAATGAACATTAGCATGAAAGCAATCTCTAAATTCACATCTTAATAAAAAGTATGTCTTCTTTAAGGTATAAATAAATTAAGGGAAGACACGCTATTGTGTCAATTTTAAGGAGTTTCAACGGATGAAACCCTTGATTCCATCAATTTCTCAAAACTATTTTTGTGTGGAGAAACTTTAAAACAGCATGTTAAACTTTACTTATCTGGTGTTGGTTATATTCAGTTTAGCTGATAGCTCAGTATCTGATCTGTCCTCCAGGTCATAAAGGAGTGGAAGCGGCGGATCGGAGCAGAGTACGTGGAAACAATACCCGACTGTGAGCTGATCGCAAATCAGATGTACAAGCTGAGTGGACAACCCGTCACTTTCATCCAGCCAGAGGTACACTTCAGCTGCTTTCATCTCTTATTCTTACATTTGAACACCTTTAATCAGTTGCTCTTCGACTGCTTTAATCTTTCTTTTGTTTGACTTTGTCTGCTTTCATTGGTTATTGTTACGACCCTTTGATGGAGAAAGCTCGGGAGAAAGGGAAGCAACACGGTGCCGTGATGTTAAAAAGCAGAATGCCGTTTATTGTTTAATGAAACCAAACCACAACAACAATTAACACCAACAACAAACAAATATCGGAATAACCAAGGGAGAGGGCGGCGGGTGGCGGCAAATCATAAACCAAACAAAACACAGCTACGCCTATCTTCAATTCCACCCCAAAATTGACTATCCTGCAAAGAACAACAAAAGAAGAAATTTATCTGCCTGCCCTGTTTCTTACCTCAACAAAAATTACACGGGGACCACCACCCATAAACCTAATGCACCAACAGAAAAGTTGCCGGTGGTGTGGTGCACGGTGATGTGTGAAAAACAAAAGAAACTAACTATAGCCCAGCTCCCCAAACCTAGTGCCTCAGTGCAATTAATCGAACAGAACTTACTGGTGGATCTACAAACCAACAGTGATCTATAGACTCACTATCAATACCTATCTCACAACTTTTTTGAAGAGGCACGACGAGGCGAACTGATCACAGAAAATCACCGCCGCACCCGGGCGTCGACGGCACACACTTTTTATAATGTGCACGCGCGCCCGGATTGGAGAGGACGCTGATGAATGGAGGGAGGAGAGACCAGCTGGAGCCACTGGATTGGTCGGGTACACTCACGGGGGGGGGGGGGGCGGTTCTGGGACTGGAGAGAGAGAGCATCTCCAAATCAGGAGCCGCCGCGAAAGGGAATCCCCGGTGACGTCATGGGTCCCACGCTGCTGAACTGGAGATGCTCAAGAATAAACAGATTAAGGGAAACGAACACCTAACGCCCGTAACAGTTATACTTCAACTCACATTTCCAACTCAAATGATCACACTTCTGCCACTTCATCTGCCAATTGAACCATTTTAAATGTTTCAACTTTTATCTTCCACTTTTAATGACATGTCAACTGCTTTCGTTACTTACAGTTGCACTTCAACTGTCGCCTACACTTCAGCTGACATTTCAGTTCCTTTCAGTGTCTGCCCCTTCAGCTGTTTTCTATGTGGCTTTCCTGCTTAAATCAATTTTTTTCCCAGTTTTTTAAAACATTTTTTGTTTTTGTTTCAGAGTTCAAAGTTTGTGAACTTCAACGACTACAGCAACTTCCTGCCGTCATTTCAGGTGCAGCTGGCGGAAGATGTCTGTAGTGTGGAGTTACAGCTGAGCAGTCATGTGACTTCACTCCCTCTGATTGGCTGGTTGTTTGGCTCCACAGAGTCTGTGGTGTGGCACCGAGTTGTCAAGCTAAGAGGTAGATCACTAATCAGGTCAAACATGCTGATACAACATGTTAATGCACACAACAGCACATTAACACAACAAGCTAACATGTTAACACATTAATACAACGTGCTAATGCATTAACACAACGCATTAACACAACATGTTAACACATTAATACAACATGCCAACATATTAACACATTAATACAACGTGCTAATGCATTAACACAACACATTAACACAACATGTTAACACATTAACACAACAAGCCAACATGTTAACACATTAACACAACAAGCTAACATGTTAACACATTAATACAACATGCTAATGCATTAACACAACACATTAACACAACATGTTAACACATTAACACAACAAGCCAATATATTAACACATTGATACAACGTGCTAATGCATTAACACAACACATTGACACAACATGTTAACACATTAATACATGTTAACACATTGACACAACATGTTAAAACATTAACACAACAAGCCAACATATTAACACATTAATACAACGTGCTAATGCATAACACAACGCATTAACACAACATGTTAACACATTAACACAACATGTTAACACATTAACACAACATGCTAGCTAAGGTTGAGCCGGATACTCATTTCAGACGAGTATCCGTTACGGATAAAGCATTTTTGACGAGTACGAGCATGATACGAGTAAAACTCGTCACTATCCGTGCTTGTGCTGAAGGAGAATCCTCATTGGGTAACTGACTGTCTTCACGCTCTGTGATTGGCTAGTCACACACAGCGCCCGCCCCTCCCTACACAGACACGTCTCTAGCTCACGTTGCTCTCTTCAGTACTCCTTAGGTTTTCTTCAGCTCGCCTCTATTTCGGTTTGTATGATATTTAAAGTTATTTGGTGAACTTGTTTCGTAATGTACTCGGTGCATTTGACAAGACAGAGCTGAAAACGGCTCGTGTCGCGTCGGTCACTGCCTCCACTCCTTTTTTTTTTTTTTTTTTTTACCGTCTGCTTGCTCTTAGTTTGGCTGGTGACATAAAGTCAGTTGGAAAACTTTGTTCGTACTGAACGCGGTGCTTTTGAGAAGAATACAGTGAACAAGGCTGACATTGTTTCCCTGTTTGCCATCACTGGATGTTTGCATGAATCACCAAGTGCACACAGATCATTAAAAAATCTTAGTAGTCTTACACACCACTTAGACACATACACACATATAGCTGAACACACAAAGTAGCCGATGTTAATATTTTTATTGTATATCAATTTCAGACTTAAAATAATGTACCGATTTAAGCCCTACCCGTTTCTGTTAGGCCCCGCCCACTCCGAGTACAGATACGGATACAGATCATTTAGATGGTTGAACAGATACAGATAGTGGTGTACTCGCTCATCCCTAATGCTAACACATTAACACAACATATTAACACAACATGCTAACACATTAACACAACATATTCACACAACGTGCTAACGCATTAACACAACACGTTAACACAACGTGCTAACCCATTAACACATTAACACAACATGTTAACACATTAACACAACAGGTTAACACATTAACACAACATGCTAACACATTGACATAACATGCTAACCCATTAACACATTAATGCAACATACTAACACATTAACACATGTTGACACAACATGCTAACACATTAACGCAACATGCTAACACATTAACACATGTTGACACAACATGCTAACACATTAACGCAACATGCTAACACATTAACACAACATGTTGACACAACATGCTGACCCATTAACACATTAACACAACATGCTAATACATTAACACATTAACACACGTTAAAGCCTAGTTTATGCTTCTGCGTCGCGGTGACGCCGTACCTACGGCGTACACCCGACGCCGTCACTGAGCATTCATAGTTCTGCGTTGAGGGAACGCGTTGCTCCGCAATTCACCGCCAAGCCGCTAGGGGGGTGTGGCTGTGTCTTTGTATGGTTTTGGGGGGCTCTTGTCGGATCCCCGTGTTTCGCGAGATTTCCCTCCACAAATTGTTGGCCATTTGGCAGTCTTTATACTGCCGCGAAGAGGAGTTGTAGAGGTGGTCGTACTTGAGTACCTCCTCGATAATTCTTTTTTCGGCTTGGTCCATTTTTTCTTGTAGCTCTCACCACAGAAACTTTGAAAATGGCGGTGTTGTTGTGCTGCGACCATAGGGCTGCGACTGAACCGAAAATTACGTTCTGAGCGGACCAATCACAGTCCTCGACGTTCACGTCACGACGCGTCGACGCGACACGTAGTCAGGATTTTTTGGAGGTGCGCGTCAGGCTACGGCGTAGGGTCCGCGTAGGGGTCTGTACCTACGGCGTCGACGCGACGCAGAAGCATAAACCAGGCTTTACACATTAACACATGTTGACACAACATGCTAACCCATTAACACAACATGTTAACACATTAACACATGTTAACCCATTAACACAACATGTTAACACATTAACACATGTTAACACATTAACACAACATGTTGACACAACATGCTAACCCATTAACACATTAACACAACATGCTAATACATTAACACATTAACACATGTTGACACAACATGCTACCCCATTAACCCATTAACACAACATGTTAACACATTAACACATGTTAACACATTAACAAAACATGCTAATACATTAACACAACATGCTAACACATTAACACGTTAACACATTAACATAACATGTTAACACATTAATACAACATGCTAACAAAGTAACACAACTCATTAACACAACACATGAACACAACACGCCAACATGCTAAGACAGTATGCACAGACATAACACAGCATTTGGACGCATTAACACAACACACCAACTCTAAAGCAATAAGCTAACACATTAACACAACGTGTTCACACAACATGCTAACACATTAACACAACATGCTAATTCATTAACACAGCATGCTAACACATTAATACAACATGATGGCACCGTTACACAACTCAGTAACACATTAACACATATGACAGGGTACTGACATCATCTTATTATGTTATTATTTTTACTGGTACTACTACTATTACTAGTCTTGTAGTAATGTCATTAATATTAGTAGTGGTGGAACTACTGCTTCAGAAAACTGTTCTGAATGTAGTTCTATGTAACTCACCAGCATTGAATGGAGGCATAAAGTCACGTGACAGATTCTTCCCCTGTGTAACCATGGGAGCATGTCTACCAGGTATGAACCCATGTGACCACGGTGTATGTAGTTGTTGGACTCTAAGTTAAAAACAGTGGACATGGTGATGGTAACCGTGTGCAACCATATGACAAGACACCTAAAGGGTTTGACCCTTTAGGCAAGTTTACACTCCTACACCTTTACACACCTGCTTGTTTATATCTAACAGCTGTTTGCACACTAAGAATTTACAGATTGTTTTTGATTTGAATGCATTAACATGGGATTATTGAGATTAGTACTAATTATTTAAAGCACAAATCATGAAATTTATTAATCCTTGTACCTGCTTTTATAACATCCTGAGTTGATGAGCAACAAGTGATCCTCATTTGGTCCAAAACACAGTTTTAAATCCTGGTAAACCACAGCTGAAGTGAATCACACTGAATGAATGATGATGAGTCCCGGTTGTATTGTTTAAAGGGATCTGAGTCAATTTTTATCTGACTTTGTATCTGCTAGTTTTGAATTGACTGAGGTAGGGGCACTTTCAGAACAGGTGCAAACCACATGTTACATGAACTGGTTCAGTAGTTTCTGTGTAATTTGACCTCTTTTTTAGAAACAGGAAGACACAAACTATAATCTGCCTCCAGTTTCACCACAGTTCCAGTTTGTTGTGTGATAAAAGATAAACTTTCATTGAACATGAAGAAGGTTTTCTAATGTCACTGTGTTTCTGTTCCTGCAGGTGCTGCATCCACTCCCAGCACAGAAGGTAACATCAACACAAGCACACCTCCATCTCACTGAAGAGCCACTGATTTACTTCTTCCACAGATAGAACAGAAAATTTATCTTCAGAATAATCTACTGAAACAATTGGGATGCAGATGAGAACCTCAAAAACAGCATTTATTTAGTAATGAGTGTTGTTTCAGATTTGTGATTTTAACTGATTTGAAAGGATCAAATAAAACTCTTAAAATCAAGTAACAGATTTATTGGTAATGTGAGTATTTACTGAAGAACCAGTGAGGAATGAATCAGGAACCACCCTATAATTGATGAATCATTAATGTGTAATTGCTGAATAACTGTGTTGAGTTTTTAGAGAACAGACTGGGAGATACTCTATTAATAAATCATTAGGTCATGATTAGTTCATGAATATCTGTGAATCAACATACAGATAACTTTGTTAATGAGCAACTCAGTATTGACTGAATTAATGACCTTATAAGTCCCGTGTAACCACTTTGAATCCAGTGTATGTAAGTGTTGTGATCTCTGTGGATCTGGTATAACCAGGGATGTATTCTCTGTAAATCCAGTGTAACTGACTTGAGTCCAGTGTAAGCGGTGTTGCAGTCTTTAAAAATCCAGTGTAACCAGTTTGAATTCAGTGTAAGCAGTGTTGTGGTCTCTGGGAATCCAGTGAAGGAGTTTGAATCCAGTGTAACCAGTGTGAAGGCAGTTTAAAACAGATGTAACCAGTGCTCTGGTCACAGTGAAACCAGTGAAGCCAGTTGGAATCTGGCATATCAAGTGTCTTCTCAGTGACTCCAGTGAAACCAGTTTGAATCCAGTGTGTGCAGTGTTGTAGTCTCTGTGAACTCAGTGCACCCAATTTTAATTCAGTGTAACAACTGATGTGGTCTTTATAAATCCAATGTAAGCAGTATTGTAGTCTCTCTTAATCCAGTATAACCAGTTTAAATCCAGTGTAACCAGTTTGAATCTATTGTAGGCAATTTTAGTCTCTGTGAACCCAGTGTAAACAGTGTTGTGGTCTCTTCTGCATCTGTTGTGGTTTTAGTGAATCCACTTAAACCAGTGGTCTGCTCTCTGTGAATCCAGTAAAGCCAGTTTGAATCCAGTGTAACCAGTGTGAATGCAGCATAATCCAGTGTAACCGGTGTTCTGGTCTCACTGAATGTAGTGGAGCCAGTTTGAATCCAGTGTAAGCGGTGTTGTGATCTCTTTGAATCCATTGTAATCCAATGTAACCAGTATTGTAGTCTCTGTGAATCCAGTTTAACCAATTTTAATCAATTGTAACCAATTTTCTGGTCTCTGTGAATCCAGTGAAACCAGTTTGAATCTAGTGGAAGCAGTATTGTGGTCTTTAGAAATCTAGCGTAACCCCTGTTGTGTTCTCTTCTGTGTCAGTTTGTAACTCAGAGTTAGTGGACACGACGGTCCTGCTGCTCAGCATGCTGAACTCTCTTGAGTCGGAGGATTTAAAAACCTTCCAGCGCCTCCTGAGTCTGCAGTCTGATCCAATCCCTGTCAGCCGGCTGGAAGCAGCAGACAGAACCAGAACTGTGGACCTGATGATCCAACAGTACCACACTGAGGGGGCTAAACAGGTCACTGAGGATATTCTGAGGAAGATGAACTACAACCAGCGGGCTGATCACCTGCAGAGGAGCTAACTGATCTGAAACTGACCAATCTGAAAATCTAGCCTTGACCTTCTGGATTGAAAAATACGTTGGAGTCAATTCTAAATGACCATTTTTATCCAAAGCTGAAGATAAGGTTCTGTAATGAAAGTTGATTTCTTTTATGAATAATTTGATAGATTTCAATCAGGTTTCCGTTCATCTCACAGCACAAAACTGCCACCATTGAAGTAACAAACAACCTTTTACTCATAGCTGATGATGGAGATCAGTTTTAACTCTTAATCTCAGATCTACATTTGACAGCGTTGATTTTTTTATTGCACCACTGAAAAGTGGGTTGGCATCAGAGACACTGCTGAATGATTGAAATCTTATGCCTCCTCTTCTGCACCTCTGGCTTGTGTCGTTCTCTTACAGCTCCATCATTGGCCCTCTGCTGTTCTTGTTTGCTACAACTGGTGCATACTTAATTAAGCACAATACTCAGTACCATTGTTTTGTGGATGATACGCATATTTATGTCCCATTAAAAATCAGTGACGTTCATCTGTTTGAATTTAAATGTAAAGAGGATGATTTTTTATTGTTTATAGAAAATTTTATTTGCTTCACTGCCTCCTGAAATGACTGTTTAGAAAGGTGTTATGTAAAGAACGTTTATTATTAATATTGTAATTACTGAAACTGATCAGTTTTTACCTTTTCTATTTCTTCTGTTTTCTCCAATTATTCCTCGTTGATCCAATTTTTCCACTTGTGAAAAAAATCGTAAAATAAATTCCTTTTCACGTGATTTTTAAGTTGTGACATAATTGATGATATTTAATTCATTTAATCAGGTGAAATTCCAACATTTGTAATGATCAAATTAAAATGATCGGAAAAACAAGACTCTTAATTTGGTACCACATTTATTTCCTTTTTAATTTTTCCAAAATATGTGAAGATCCACATGAACAGAAATATCAGAAACTTTCCAGGAGGCTTGTTTATCAGCAACACCCTCAACTTCCCTTTTCACACAGAACAGTGGGACAGTGAACACCTCACAGCTCATCCTATAAAAGTGTCCAGGTCAGTAAACGCCTCACAGAAACAAACAGGTGAGGAGGAAGACGTGGATTGAACCTGTGGAAACATCTGGTCTCACCTGGTTTATCACAGCTGCATGAAAACTGACATGAGGACAAGTCAGAATCAGTTTCATCTCTGTGTCCAGGATGCGGTTACAAGGACAGTCTGACGTCTTCTAAAATCCTCTAGGACTGGTAGCCTAGCTTAGCACAAAGACTGGAAGCAGGGGGAAACTGCTAGCCAGAGTGGCCACAAAACAGCTAGCATCATCAATGTTATATTAGCTGTTTATTGATGTTTGATGGAAGCAACAAATAGCATTTAACATTAGCCACCATAACCTCAAGCAGGTAGCATATCAGATGTCATGCTTGCTATTTCTAGCTAATGGGTGTTATACATGTGTAACCAAGCTAGCTTAGCTCCATCACACAAGAAACAAATCCACCTTATTAATGACAATTTAATGTAATTCTTATTCAGTAATCTAATATTTAACAGGTTTATCAGATTTGGACAAATTAAAGGAAACATTTGTGGACTACAATGGAATAAAGGATATTTGAATTGTAGAAATATGTTAAAAGTTACAAATTATAATATGGATACTCCTTAAAAGGACCTTAATCTTTCAAGTAAGGTGTAAATTTGGAGGTTAACCCCAAACATGAGGATGATTGAAGAATAAATTAATGAATTGTATTAAGGATTTCTACCGGTTTCTTCCTTGAATGTTTACCTTAAAGCTGCAGTAGGTAACTTGTATAAAAGTAATTTTTAGTCATATTTGCTAAAACTGTCGCTGTGTCCAGACAGCAGTACATGAAACATGTAATCTCCTACTGCCATGTGCAAGAATCCACCGCGCACAACACAAAACAACCAATCAGAGCCAGGGGAGCGTCTGAGGGAGTGTCTGACATCTGTCAATCACTACTCACACACGCCGCGAAGCGCCCCCTCCCTCCGCTCATGCTGCCGGGCTGCCAACAGCTCTGTGAGCGGCGTCAGGAGGCCAGTGAAAGCTACGGTGGAGCAACAGCCACCCGCACAGGAGAAACTGCCCATACCGCCGCCAACAGCAGCATATACGGTTAAACAAGTAACCAGAAAGCTAACATGGTGATTGTTACAGTAACACTCCATAGCGCAGACGCTGTGTTAGCGACTGTGATGTAGTGGCTGGGCAGAGTTAGCTTGTTTCCGATGCTAAGGCTAACGTTACTGGTTGTCACGGCAGCCGCGCAGACGCCCAGGGAGGAGGCAGGGCGTGCGTGCCGCGGGGAGGGAGGGGAGGGAGGGGAGGGACGTGCAGCTTGTCTGTCTGCTCTCTTCTCCATTTTACCTACTGCAGCTTGAAATGAGAAATGAAGGTCCTTTTAAGCTATCTGGCCTCAGTTACTGTGAAACAGTCCTTTTCTCACATTAAAATTCATTTTATCTACCCATTAATAACAATAATTACGATATTTTAATGGGATTGTAATGGGCTAATTAATGGATACATTCATAAATTATAATATATTTATATATTTTAGTGGACTATGTGAATGTTTTAAGGATTCCTTAAGTGGTCAAAAACCCTTAAAATTGTCCAAAAAATATGAAATCCCTAATTTATATCTTAAAATGGACTTAAATTTCAGGGATGACTTTCATGCTGTTTGGTAAAGATTTATTTTTTTACCCTAAAGATCCCTTAATGCAATAAATAATTAAAAACTCTTAATATATTTTAGTCTGTAATATGTGGCCAATTCATAAAATATGACAGAAAATAAAACTCATTAAAAGGCAAAGTCACTAATTAATGGATTATACTGTATGAATGTATTTGTGATGGGGTTTTTCAAAATTGTGACAATTCAAAAGAGACACTTAAGTCATCTCTTAACTTTACCTTAACTAGGCCACGATGCTCAGACATGGCTTTAGACTTATTTGCTGAATTTTAAGGGTTTTCTACTCATTAAAGAGTCCTTTCGAGTAAGCCATCCTTAATAACGTCTAATACTGTCCAGTTTCCCTCTGCTTCCAGCCTTTGTGCTAAGCTAGGCTAACAGTCCTGGGCACACGAGGAAGCAGCTAAATTCTGGAGAAAACAGAGAGGATTTAATAAAATGTTGGACTGTCCCTTTAAGTTGAAAGATATAGTGATTCGAATATAACTTTAAAAATAAATTGTCATCAGTGCAAACAGCAGGTGGCGCTGTCCAGCACAGGAAGCTCCCTGCAGGCCAGCTAGCTGTGCAGCTCGGTGTAGCTGGCATGCAGAGCATCATCCGTGTGAAATAAAGGTTTTGGCCTCCATGTTGTCCATCAGTGACTCAGAACAGGAAGTCACACAGCCGTTAATAAAAACACAGGGAGGTTCAAAGGCTGCGGCTTTCAGTCCTTCATCATGGTCATCCTGTTGAGTCTCTGACATCGGAAGATTAAAAACCAAATTACTTGGACAACAATTTAAATCATTTCTTTCTAAAATAATAACTACTGGCCAACTTTAGGGAGGTTTAACCCTTAAAAAAACCTTAAATTCTGCAGGTAACACAGAACACCTTAATATATTACACTCCACTAAATAACCTCTCTAGACCCCTGAATTTGAGTTTTCATCCTTAAAAAGGAATAATTGGGTCTCAAGAGTGTCCTGATTTGGCACCATAAATAAAGTTGAATTGAATCACATCGTGCAGATAATCGATCAAAAACATCATAACACATGAAAATGTTTAAGGTATTTGAACCCCCCCCCCCCCCCCCCAAAAAAAAAAAAAAAAAAAAAAACAACTTAAAAATAACACACTGAGACATCGGAAATCAATTATTGGGTGAAGAAAAGCAACATGAGATAATGAATAGAATTAATGTTAATGCTAATAATTAATGGATTGGAAGATATTAAGATATTTTAACAAGATTATCTGCACAGTTTATGAGTAAAAACCTCTTAAAAACAAATCAAGGTGTTCAGTCCTCCAATTTCATGGATACATGAATAGACTGAAAAGAGAGTTTAATGGCTTCTGCACATGAAGATATTTTTTTATTTTTTTTTTTTTTAAGATTTTACACTTTTCCAAAAAGCATGAAAGTAACCTCTGAGCATTAAGCCCATTTAAGGTAGAAATGAAAAGATAAAACAGCCTTTAAACGAAAAAAATGCAAATTATCTTCATATATTACAATCAAATTTATTTATTATCTCTTTAAAATACTGTGTGTATGTGTGTATACAGTATGTGTGTGTGAGTGTGTGTGCATGTGTGTTTTTTCTATTTCAACTGTGCACATGAGCCATTGAATCTACTTTCACATAGTCATCCATTCATTTATTTATTAATCATCACCTTAAAATCCCATTAAAATATCCTAATTCTGCCATTAATGGATAAATTAATGCAATTTTAAGGTAAGAAAGTTCATTTTTGTTTCACCGTGACTGAAGACAAAAACATTAAAATCAACTGAGAAGTTAATCCATGAACAAACACTTGTATCCATTTATTAACTCACATTTGGGTGACACACCTGAATTTGCACCTTTACTGAAGGATGAAGGCCTTTTTAAGGGAACTCAGCTGAAGGTACCTGTCATGGTAATTTTGTAAAACCTGAAGCTTTCCCACATAATGTGAAGTGCTGTTACTTTACATACAGAACAAACTACTTATTGCATTGACAGCAACATTTCTGTTGGTGTGAATCTGAACAGAATCTGCTGTTTCTTGAGTCTCCAGCGGCTTTTGTTCTGTTTGGTGGTGTTTTTACTTCCTGCGGTTTCTTATTCTCTGGTGTTTGCTGGCGAGCAGAGCTGCCATGCTGCTGCGTTCAGCCTCACAGGAAGTTCGCAAAGCTTCCTGAAACTATCCACACTTCAGTGTCACAGCGGCCACTTTAAACAGCCTGAACATCAGCTTTCTATTAAAAAGTCGTGTTACTAAAACGTGAGCGTTTCACAGAAACTGAGAAGTTGTCTCATTAGCAGCGACAGGATCAACCAGCTGCTTTAACGAAGCCAAACCAACAATTGTCTTAACTTATCTTATCTTATGCGTTAAATCTGGAAAAACGAGTTTAATGTGATGAACTGAAGAGTCAATTTAGGCTCCTCTGTTGCTCCTAATTTAGGATACATAAGTGTCTCCAAACGAGTGACATGTTCAACGGTAATATTATCTATTCAAGTTTCTGACTTCCTGTCTGTGGCCCATTGAGTCCCACTGGAACAAGAGCCCCCCTCAAATCCCCTTAATTAACCTTAAATGAAACCTGTAAAGACCTTGATCTATATCAATGCATTAGAGGTCAGAGCTCCTTCAATCGGCCATTAATTAATACTAATTCAAGGACTTCATGACTTTCCCTTCATTTCCACATGAATGTGATTGTTATTCTAATTATCAAGGAAATATTTGCAGTTGATGATTAATGAGATTTTAATTTATTCTTGTTCAGTATTCAGATATTTAACAGATTTACAAGATTTGGGTAAATTAGTTAATCTGAATATATTCAGTTTTTTTTTTTTTTTTTTTAAAACAATGGATTACATTAAGAATACCCCTTAATTTGTATCTAAAACAACTCTCATTTTTCAATAAAGTTATAAATTCCGAGGTTAATCAAGTAACACATTTATGGATTATCATACATTAATACATGAAGGGGTTTTTGAAAAGCTTTTTTGGGTCTACTCAGCGTAAGAGTTTAAGGTAATAAATGTCTTAATTAATAAAAAGCCATTTGAAGAGATAAACCAATGGATGTTATGTTAAACTACGTAGATATTCCAGTTTTCTTTCTTATCGTTATTGGCATACTTATGTTGCTCCTAATAATTAATGGTTAATAATTAAACAAGTTAAGGAGAAAGTGTAATGTTACTTTGCAGTCAGGTGTTCTCTCCAGTGAAAGTGAAGATTGGAGGGAGCTCAGACTTACTGTGACATTAAAATCCCCATCATGACGTCCTGGTCCAACATACTGTAACTGTGTTTGAGTCAGAAAAATGACACTGAAATGTAGAAAGTTAGTAACTAAGAGAGTAAGTTAAGCTTATTTCTATACTAATAATATTAAAAAAATAATAATAATAATAATAAGAAAAATTAGAATAATAATGTGTCTGTACTCTCTAACCTCTTTGCATGTTTAAGAAAATCAGTTCAGGCTACAGTAAGAAACAAAAAGAAAAAAAAAAAAGTTTAAAATGGCCGCTGTGTGCAGAGAGTCATGTGATTTGTACAGAGAGCATCACCTCCTCTGATTGGTTATTCTGCTGTGGAGGGGCCGGACTTTGGACAAGACTTTATGAGGTGGGTCCGTCATGGTCGTCACGCACTTTGTGTTGGCAGGGAGGGGCGTCACCATGGTGATGGCAGGCGGGGCTCCTGTTGTCGTTGTTGTTGTCGTTGTTGATGTCGTGACTGGAGATGAGTTGTTTGCCACCATGGCAACGGGTTTGGCCAGCGTAGTCTGGATCTCGGCCCTCCTGGCCAGCGCCGTCCTCAGCTTCTCCCTCATCTGTTCGATCTGTTCCTGCAGCTCCTGCAGCTCGCCGGGGTGGGGCGGGGCCACGGCAACAGGGGGCGGGGCCACAACAGCAGGGGACGGAGCAGCGGTATTGGGTTGGGCAGAGGAGGAAGAAGAAGAGCAGGATGCAGAGGGGAGGGAGAGCACCAGGTTGGCAAATGAAGCTGCCGGCCCTCCGTTCTCACAGAGCTTGCTGTTTGGCACCCTCGGTTTGGCCGGACCCTCCCCTTCAGATTTGGCTCCACCTCCCTTGGTATCGGAGGTGGCGATGCGAGCGAGTAGGCGGCGGGTGTTGAGGGTTTCAAGGTTGAAGTGGACTCGTTTGAAGTCTCGGGCGTCCTTAGCACTGGCGCCAGCATCCTTGCTGGTCTCATTGTTCCATTTGGCAGAGGCTCCGGGGGCCGGTGGAGCGGGGGGACCCGGGGGGGGCTGAGACTTCTGCAGGTTACAGCTGAACAGAAACAGAGAGGTTCTGATGACACTTCATCCTTTGCTTTGGAAACAGCAGTCCATAACAATCTGTTCATGACTCCATGTTACACAGTCAAAAACAAGTGAGTGCAGGTGTTCTTTCCTTTGCTTCAATAAACTCATTTAGCTTCCGTCTTCATCAGTTATCTTAACTGCACAACTCAATAAACAGTGATCTGTTTCTATTAATATGCTTTTAATTTGTGTTTAATTTGTTCAATTTAAAATACCTGCTGTGAGTTTTGATGACATCAAATCCAACACAAACCTTTTCTCTTTCTCAGCTCGTTGCCTCTTCACGTCTTCATATGTCATGTTCAGAGCTCGATGGATTTTCTGTCAAACACACAAGTAGTCCGATCAGATTTCAGTCCTCTGGACAGGAACAACAGGCAACATCTGCACAGCTGGATCATTTGTGTGTTCAAAATGAAAGTGCAGAAAGGCGACAGCTGTTAGTTCTGATGTCTCTTCCCTCTGCGCCTCCTTGGAAACCCTTCAGAACCTCTTGAACACCTCCTGAAACATCTTCAACATCTCACTTCTTCATTGACATCTCTTTAGAGCTCCTGTAGAGACCTGTCAACACTTCCTCAACATCTCCTTAGAGAACATCAGTGTTTCTTCAACACCTCAACACTTTGTTAGTCTCACAGGTTCAAACCTGATTGGTTAGAACCTGTGAGGCTACGTATGTGTTCTCAATTACTAGAACTGACCATTGATTTTAAAGACATTTTGATCACAAGGTTTTTCCAAGTGTGTGCATTTTTTAGAAGAAAGTCATTGTAAAATGAATATCAGACAGCAGTATGAACCATATTAGCGCAGAGAGGCAGGTTTCATTTCTGACCCCCGTGTCAGATGATGATTTTGGTGTACACACAAAACAGTACAGGCAAGTCAACGTACAACAGCTGGACTGATGTGTTCAAAACTAAAGCTGACACTTTTTATCTTTAAAAGCAACCCCAAAAATTCAGTCAACATCAAACTCAGTGAACACACAGAAACACACTCCGAGTCTCACCTGTGAGGTGTGCAGCCAGTATTTGAGGTTCTGTCGGCGGCGGATGTGCGGCAGGACAAGTTGGTAGAAACCGTGTTCACCTGCCAGAGTCAGCAAAGCTCCGCCCACTCCAACACACAACAACACGAAAAGTCCTGAAAAATGACTGATCCCCATCTGAAGAGTCTGACAGAGCAGAGACAAGAAGAGCAAACATCTGAAGGAAAACTTCACTTGCTACCAAACGTCCTAGAGAAAGAAGTATTCTAAAAGATCAATTATGTTCAGGGTCAGATGTTCAGAGTCTTTTTCAAATGCACCTTCTTGGACTGCATTACATTGACCAGAGAGCTAAAGATTATGATGTATGAACTCAGAATTACAAGAAAACATTTCATCATTTTAGGAAAAGGTCTCCATTTATTTCTTTCATGAATGCAGAGTGCTTCCATACGGATGTAACTCATTCTGCCTCATTAACACAAGGTGTTTTTTTTTTTTGTTTTTTTTATCAGATTTATGTCACTTTGCATTTTCACAAGGTCATCTTTCCTTGTTGAATTTAAGGAAGCAGAAAGGTGGAGACATATTAACGGAGGTTCATTATGGATTTAGTTTTATTAGAATAATTTTGAAAAATTAAAAAAACAGATTTAGACAAGTCTCAAGAAATGTCAAAATGATGAAAATAAACTTTAATATTTCAAATATATGGATATAAAACTGAAACACAACTCTTGGAAAGAAACTTCTTCAGCCCTGCTATCAGGAAACATCAGTACTTTGAGCTAAATGCTAACATCAGCATGTTTGTGAAGAATCTTAGTCATTCAGGTCGTGTTATCCAAAGAGGATTGAATCAGAGGACAGTGGACTTGGTTGTAGGTCATTTTGACTCTCATCCATTCATCTGTACATCGCGTTGGATAAAAGCCTCAAATGACAAATTGTAACTGTATTTGTAATCCAAGAGGCCTCTTCAGTTCTGTTTGGCTGGTGCGGAGTCCCAGGTATTTATCCTCTGTAGGATTATTATCAAGGTCATTGATACCACTTGGTGGTGTTCCTGGCTGCGTAATGGCAGTCGTTGGAGACACCTGAGGCCAGGTGTGAATGACAGTCATTAGCTTGTCACAAGACCAAATGTGAACAGATGCTAAATCTCCTGTGAAGGGATGAAGGGACACCTCTGTACATGGAGGATAGGTGTTGTCGTAGACCTCCTCCCCTGCTGAGGGATGGTTTCTCTAATTTTAAGTCAACAGCTTCCTTCACTCATCTTTTAATACATGGATTGAATGAATGTCTGTATCCTGGAGAGTCATCCCATACATGTCTGGGCTCCCAAGATTCAGAATGATGCCGCAGATGGCTACCTCAGTGCTGCGCTCTCTGGTATTTTCTTTGTTTTTGTTCATTTGTCGCATTTCGAGTCGTCCTTCTCTGATACAATACAGTTGGGAGGAAATGTTACACATTGGTAAATCTACTGGTCAGACTTTTTCTCCACTTTTCATTGAGCCAGGAAGTTTTCATGAAGTTCTTTTTGGAGGAGAAACAGCTCTGTTTGGGATTTACAGGAGACGTTGACGGTGGAAGCGAGCCAGAGTGCTCGATAAGACGAGACAGCGCTACTGTCTTTACATCTGCTCAATGTCCGCTCTCTGATAAATAAGACGGACAAACTGCTGCTCCTAAACAGAACAAATGCAGACTTCTGCAGATCTGCCACCGTATGCTTTGCTGAAACCATACACAGGACGTTGTGTTACACCTGCCCAGCTTTCACCTTTTCCAAGCGGACCGCTTTTGAGGAAAACCAGGGGAGCCAGAATCTGCTTCCACATTAATGAAGGTTGGTGTGTAGATGTCACAGCTTTGAACAAATCATGCAGCCTTCACCTAGAGACCATATTCATAAACCGTGAACCCTTTTATTCACAGCGGGAGGCCTGCTTTGACTGCACTCACTGGAGTATTTTTGAGGCTGCTGCAACAGATCTGGATGAACTGCGACATCTTACACTAGTTTTTGTGAGGACTTGTGTGCGCCAACTAAAACCTTCTGCACATAAAACAACAATAAACCATGGTTCATGGCTAAACTCAGGCAGCTTCACCAGGATAAGGAGTAGACCTACAGCAATGGAGACAGAGTCCTGGATAACCAGACCAGAAACTCACTGACAAAGGACATTAAAGTAGCAAAGAGGCGCTTCAGCTACAAAACCTTCATCAGTGTGGAGGAAACTGCAGGGCATCACCAACTGCAGGACAAACAACCTTTCACATCCAGTAGCACTGGAGCCCCCCAGGGATGTGTGCTCTCCCCCCTGCTCTTCTCCCTCTACACCAACGACTGCACCTCAGAAGACCCATCTGTTCCCCCTCCTGAAGCCTGCAGATGACACAATGGTCCTCGGCCTCATCCGAGACGGTGATGAGTCTGCATACAGACGGGAGGTGGAACAGCTGGTCCTCTGGTGCATCAGAACAACCTGAAGCTGAACACACTCAAAACTGTGGAGATGATGGCTTCAGGAGGAGCCCCTCAACACTGCCCCCCTTCACCATCCTCAACAAGATGTTTTCTACTGCGGAAACCTTCAGGTTTCTGGGATCCACTATCTCCCAGGACCTAAGGTGGACTTCAAACATGGCCTCAGTTATCACAAAGGCACAACAGAGGATGTACTCCCAGCTCAGCTCCGGAAGTTCAACCTGCTTCAACAGCTGAACCAGTTCTACAAAGGAATAATCCAGTCTGTTCTATGCACATCCACCATGGCCTGGTTTGGGTCTGCCACCACACAGGACCGGAACAGACTGCGACAGACAATAAGGACTGCTGTGAAGATCATTGGTGCCAAGCTGCCCTCCATTCAGGAATGACACACCTCCACACCGAGGAACAGGCAGAAAGTATCACTGCAGATCCCTCAGACCCTGGATACCACTTGTTCCAACTTTTCCCCTGTGGTAGGTGCTACAGATCACTGAACGCCAAAACCACCAGACACAGAAACAGTTTGTTATATTTTATAGTTTTTGATATCAGGAAACTAAATAACCATTAAACCAACACATGGCTCAACACAGGAGGACCATCTTCTTAAGTCAAGACTCAGCAGTTTACCTCTGCATCAAAGATAAAGGAAACAGAAATAGAAAAACCCTCAATACCAAAGTGGAAGGTCCGTCTGTCTGTCTATTCTTATTTTATTTGCATTTTTCAATAAACAAGACAGAAAATACTGGTGGCAGTCACTAAAGAAGCAACTTTATCACAATGAGAAATAGGAGAATATGCTTGTATTAAACTCTTGCTGGTTCTCACACACTGTATACAAACACTCATGCAGACAGTTATGTCCATGTGTGTCCACTGAGACTGACCTCAGTGACGGCGAACACTCGGTTCCCACAGGGAACTACTTTGTACCACTTGTCGTGCAGTAGGTCCATGTATCCTTCCGATTTATACCTGCTGATGAATTCTGAGATGTTGGAGGTCAGAGGGGAGTTCTGAGGCAAGCCGATACCGTAACCTGTAAACAACAAACAATAAACAACAGGCTGATTTGTGACCTAAATAATACACAACAGACAATAGATAACAGCCCTATACTGTAAACCAAACAACAAATAATAAAGAATAAAGAACAGACTAATATGTATATTTTGTTACATTTTTGTTTAAATTGCCACTGCAACAGAATAATTTCACAAATTGGGATTAATAAAGAAACAGTCTAAAGACTAAAATAATAAATGATAAACCAGCAAGAGACCAAGAAATAAATTATGAACAATAAAACGATCAACAACAGACTAATACATAACCAAAGTAATGCATTTAACTGACCAATATGTTATCTAAAAAATAAAGAACAAAGGAAAAAAGATAAGCAAATGGCAATCATCTTTATATCATTAATTATCATCATTAATAAACAATTAGTAAAAAGTAAACCACAAACAAAAGACTGATACTATAACCTAAACAATAAATACCAAACAATGCACAACAGACCAATACCATAGACTACACCTTAATAGTAAACGGTAAACAACAGACTGACACATAACCTGACCATAAACAGTAAACAATAAACAGCAATAGACAAATCAAAAAGGGAACATGACAAATCAAAAAGGGAACATGTCCTCCTCATTTGAGTTTCCATCTGATGTCTTCACTAAAATCTTTTTTGGATTAGAGGTAGGGAGCAACAGACCTGCAGACACTGCTCAGGGCTGAAAAGCACCAAAGTTGAAAAATCCTTTATTCTATATTTTAATTTGCATTTGATGGTGTGTAATTATAATGTTCTCCTAAAAAGATGAATTCTACTTCTATCAAAGATAGGCATTAAGTCAGGTCAGTGCACACAATAGCAAACTTCATCACAGATTTGATAATCCATTTCTCTAATGTAAAGAACTTGTGAACATGTTCAAGGTTTTGTTTGTTGGAGGATTGTAGGATACTGGAAAGACAAATCAAAGCCCTGTTAGACTCTTGAATGGTGGTGCTCTTTTCTACTGTGCAGCAACACCTGAACAAATATGACCTTCATGGAGGAGTCATCAGAAAAAGCCTTTCCTGCATCCTCACCTCAAAATTCAGCGTCAGACAAAGGAGCAACTAAAGAAGCCTGATGCATTATGGGAACAAGTCCTGTGGACTGATGATGTTAAAATATAACTTTTTGGCAACAATGACCAAAGTTATGGTTGAAAAATGAAGGCTGCAGAATTTCATGAAAAGAACACCTCTCCAACTGCAAAGCATAGGATTGATCATGCTTTGGGCTTGTGTTCAGTCAGCAGACAGGAAACATTTCACTGGTAGAGGGAAGAATGGTTTCAATTAAATACCTACAACATCACAGCATCTGTAAAAAAGTTGCAGATAAAAAGAGGATGATTGCTACAGCAGGATAATGATCCTAAACACACCTCAAAATCCACAATGAGCGACCTCAAGAGGACCAGGCTGAAGGTTTTGCTGTGGCCCTTGCAGCCCCCGACCTAAACATCATCAACAATCTGTGGACAGACCTCCAAAGAGCAGAACATGCAGGACGAGCCAAGAATCTGACAGAACTAGAAACAATTTGAAAGGAAAAATGAGTGAAAATCCTCCAAACAAGGACTGAAAGACTCTCAGCTGGATACAAAAAGCCTTTACGAGCTGTGAAACATGTCAAAGGGGATATTACGAAGTACTGACCATGCAGGGTACCCAAACTTTTGCTTCAGGCCCTTTTCCATTTTTGGTATTTTTAAACTGTGAAAGACAAAAATAAAGAAGTAATCTCATTTGAAATATTACAGAAATAAAGTCATCTTTAACTTTATGCTGCTTGAAAGTCATGTAATCTTTTGTTCAGTTATTGATAGTAAAAGAAAGTTTGACCCGAACTTTGCATTACAGGGTTTAAAGTTAAACTCACAATAAACTCAAAACTTTCTAAAAGACTCAAAATGTTTAAATATATGAGAACAAATTACTTGTAATTCATCTTCATCTTCTTCTTCATCTCTAATTCATCAGCAACTATTACCTGGAGAGATCACCAGGGGGTGGTGTTCTCTTGAACATATACCAACAAAAAATTCAGTCTCATTCACTATTGAAACTTCTGAAGTCAAAACTATGCATTTAACAGGTTGACACCACAACCTGAAAACCAACAATAAACAGCAACTACAATCATCTCCTCCTTTTTGTTTGCCTCCTCCAGTTGAGTGACAGGTTCCATCGTGTCCGTCCACACTCTTCTCAGACATGTAGTGAGTGTGTGTTTGTTGGTGAAATGAAGTTCTCTCTATGATTCCAGTGAATAATGTCCAGGTGGAGACCTGCTGTCATCACAGAGGACGGACAGAGAGCTTCATCACATGGAGCAATGACAATCACCTGAAGCCCAACATCAACTCAACCAATCAGCTTCTGCTAGATGGCGATGCTGCAAATATGGACGCTGCTGTAGAGAAGCTGCAGACTGTCAAACTGCTTCACACACATGTTCAACCGACAGCACAGAAGATCTGAACTATCGGCACAGTTTGAAGATCAGAGTCACTGATTCAGGATCTGAACAAATGTGAAATATACTCACAGTCTGTCCTTCAGGTCCTTCACCTTTGACCTTTTGGAAACAAAATGTCATCACTTCATCATTTTATCCTCTGAGACATTTGAGTGAAATCTTTTGTCAGAATTAGTGTCTGAATTGTTGAGTTATGGTCCAAATGTGTTGAGAGGTTGCTAACAAACTTAAACTAATGAACACAACACCTGTCAGCGTGTGAACAGGTGAGTGTGCAGGTAGGCCTGTGATCTCAAACATTCTGTGGATTTCTATTAAAGTATGGCTCACAGTTTATTGAAGAGACATTCATGGCATCAAACAGTCCTCAGAATGACACCATGTCTGAACAGAGACTGAACTCTATGATCAGGCTGATTGATTTCACCGTCCATCATCACTAAGAATGTCTTTTATGGACTAATCACACTTTTTAAAAGGATGAGTGACACCTAGTGATGGGGTCGACCACACCCCCTCACTGAGGTCAAAGTTTCAGTTTCCCCTTTGCTCAGAGTTGCTCTGAGAATTTTCCTAAATCACTCCTCAGCTACGACTGTTTGCTAGAGGTTTTTAGGCTAAGTTAGGAGCTTTCTGAGAGGAATATTCAGAATATTTGTGAATACTGTCCCTGGTGTTTGGGCCACTCTTTTCAGGCTCCTTGTTTAGTGAGCCTTAAGGTGGACAGGTGGGAAAGGACTGCAAAGAGTCCACCCAGGAAAGGCTACAGTCCTTGATAGTGATGGTGCTCAAGGCATGTGTAGTCCTGCAGCACATCTTGAACCTGAGCCTATGACACAAAAAAGTCCCACCATTGTGGAAGACATCATGACTGAATGCAGTAACCAAGAAGGGGCACCCCAAAGTCAATGACTACAAACTTGTGGTGCTAACATCCCAAATGATGAAGAATGTTGATAGACTGATACTCTGCCACCTCAGGTCCATGGCCAAACCACCACAGGACCCCCTGCAGTTTGCCTACCAGGAGAACGCTGGAGTGGACAACAGCATCATCTATGTGCCATACTGGGCTTATTTCCACCTGGACAAGGCTGGCAGCACAGTAAGGACCATGTTCTCTGGCACTTTTAACAACATACAGCCTCTGTTCCTGGGGTAGAGACTTCAGCCCCTGCAGATGAACACTCCACTTATTTCCTGGATAAGGGATGACCTGGCCAGTGGGCTACAGTTTGTAAGACTGAGAAACTGCTGTTAGAACTGAATTGAGCAACACTGCCCCCTCCTTCCGGGTTACCTATTGCACCTCTGACTTCAGCTACTACTCAGAGTCATGCCACCTGCAGAAGTTTTCTGATGACTCTGCCATTGTGGGGCGTATCAGGAGGAATACAAAGGCTTGGTGGGGGACTTTGTTGGGTAGTGCTGATTGAAAAAACCTGCAGCTCAACATTAATAAGACAGAGCTGAATGTAGACTTCCACAGAACTAAGCCCCCTCTGACCTCTGCATACATCTAGGGGAGGAGGTGGAGCTGGTTCACTCCTATAAATACCTGGGAGTGCACCTGGGCGACAGGCTACAGTGGGCTGGAAACACAGGGGGCCTCTACAACAAGGTGGTTAGAAGGAGCAGCTCAGTGACTGGAGGAGGAGTTGAGCTGGACACTCCACCCCATCCTCAACATGCTGGTTTAGAAGAGGAGCACATTCATACTCTGAAGATGTTCGACCAAGTGGCAGGACACCAGTCCTGCCGGCAGCCATCAAACTTTCTACCTCATCCCCAATCTGTTGCAGTTTGGACATCAGTTGGCTGGGAGGCTGCTGAAGTGCTACTGGATTCAAGCTGAATTTACAGTTACAAAACACTAAAACATTTTGGCAAAGTGCGATATAGCTTTTTCATTTCTAACTTACATTCATCACATTCATTTTGCACACCTCACAGCAATTTGTTGAAATCAGTGTTTTATGATTATGATATCGTCAGACTAAGTCAACATAAATACAAGTTAATGACGATAGTTGCACTGTGAGATTGGCCATGCTACAGATTGTATAAAAGTGAGATCACAAGCAATGTTAGAAGCAATAAAAGCGGGTCATTCAAGTACAAACAAAAAGCATTTGTTAGCATTTAAATGAGCTGCAAACATTTAATTTATGAGGTAAAACATGAAAACATTATGTTGGCAAAATAACTCTGTGGACACTTGTGCTGAGAGTGAGCAGTGACTGAGCCAGAGCACAGCCAGATCCTTCCTCTCTTGTAGTTATTTAATTTTCCATTCATACTCGATATTTCTATTCTTTCATTGTCATTTTTAACAAAGTAAAACTGATAGTCTTTTTAAATGTGCCTATAGTTCAGAACACAGTAACTGTAACCTACTCTGCATGTATAGATTAGTGTATACAACATTGGATATAGTAGAGTATGTGTTAACATTTATACAACTATGGGGTCTAAGGATAGAAGGTTGTATACTGTACACATTATGAAGCCTGTTGCGACAAATTTGTGATATTGGGCCATATGAATAACGTTGACTTGACAGTATTTTCTCAGCAGAGACTCTGCAGGAGGAAACAGATTTGAGTGAATCTTTAAGCTGTTAAACTGTCAGAGAGTCTTCAGGGAGACAGTTTCTCTCATCTGATTGGTTGAGATGATGAAACTTCATGAAACACGTTTCAATAAAAACATTGCTCCGAACTCAGTGCAAGTGAACTGAAGATAAACCCAGAAACACACACACAGACATGCTGGTACGTCTACACTTGTGAGGACCTGCATTGACATAATGCATCAACAACATTAACCATTGTAACTAAACATCTAAATATCAACCTCTAAACTCAGCATCCTCAATAACACGTTTGATGGTTTGACCCAAAGGAAGGAACCATAAAAAATTTCCTCACTGTCCAAAACTGTCCTCAGTCCCAATTTCTAAACCTGAAGCTGTCCTGAAAAAGACAGAAGTACAACAGCACATACAGACTCTGTCTCACCTTCGATGGCGAATGGTTTCCCAACAGTTGCCAGTTTACAGTCGGCGTCGATGGAAACTTCGTAGTCGAGCAGAGCTTTGTCCATGATGAAGGCGTCAAGCTGAGGAGGATCTGTCCTTCAACACAGAGAAACACGGTTACTATAGCAACAACAGCAAATACTGAGAACAACTACAAGATACTACAGCAACTACAGACTGCAACAACATGGTACTACAGCAACAACAGCAACTACAGAGATCAACCACAACGGTGGTCCCCAACCTTTTTTGCGCCACGGAAATGCAGCATTCTTTTTCTTGGAAGTTGTAAATAAAACCTCTTTCAGACTCTGATGATCAATAAAATATTTTTTGCTCAGTCTCTCGTGCGGCCCGGTACCAAATGGCCCTGTGGTTGGGTACCGCTGAACTACAAGGTACTACAGCAGTTACAATAACCGGTAACGGACAGTAAGAAACAGCAACTTTAGCAAATAAAGACAGCAACCTCAAGGTCCTATAGCACCGACCGGGATTACTATATACAGACAGCAAGAAACAGATACTACAGCAACTACAGACTGCAATGACAAGGTACTACAGCAACAACAGCAACAACAGAGATCAACTACAAGGTACTACAGCAGTTACAGTAACTGGTAACAGACAATAACAAACAGCAACTACAGCAAATAAAGACAGCAACTACAAGGTGCTACAGCAACCGGAAAACTACAGTAAGGAACAGCAACTACAGTAAATACAGAAAGCAACAACAGACCACAATGACATGGTCTACAGCAACTACAGTAACTGGTAACATACAGTAAGGAACAGCAACTGCAGCAAATAAAGACAGCAACTACAGACCACAACAACAAGGTACTACAGCAACTACAGCAACTGGCAACTTTCAGTAAAGAACAGCAACTACAGCAAATACAGACAGTAATTAACTTGTACTGTACTGTCAACTGAGAAGCTCTTCCATCTTTATTACAGTCTGTTAGCTGGTCCTGTGTTAGCGAACACCTGCTCAGGTATGTGCCCTTTAAGCGGCCAATCAGCTTGCTGCCCCTGTTGGGCCCTGATGTTTCATTGTGGTTTCAGTCATAAACTGCTCTGAGATCTCCAGTTCCACAGACAGAGCTTGTCACCATGGAAACCAAACATAAAGGACCCTGAACTTCTGCTCCTGATTGGCTGCGCTCACGCAGACAATGTTGTGATTGGATAAACCTGAGCAGAAAGTTCAGGTCTCAGGTCAGTTGTTAATGTCAGAACAAAGAGAGAAGTGAAGCTGCAGAGGATATGAAGACCTGTGTGTGTGTGTGTGTGTGTGTGTGTGTGTGTGTGTGTGTGTGTGTGTGTGGGTGCGTCTGTTAGCAGAGATTATTTATGGGTGATGAGGTGGACGGATTAAAGTTCACAGTCTGATGGAATTCAGCCTGAAAACACTGAGTTCATCGGTGTGTTCAAACAGATGAGTAACAAACATTATCTGTTCTCAGAGTCTGAACTGTGGAACTAACTTTTGTCCTGAGGGGGGCGCTCAACACCTCAGCAGAAATCATGGACATCAAACCGGAAGGAGGATATTTTCTCTCATGATGAACAATCACTTTGTACCAGAGATAATGAAACTGATGTTTCTCTTCTCAAGTGTCTGTAAATCTGGCTTCATTCAGCAAAATTTGTTTTTCATTGTGACTTCATCTGCTGAGGCAGGTGATGTCAAATAAACTGAACAATTATTTGTAAATGACGTAAATGGATTAGGGTCAAAGGATTCTACAGATCACTGTTTGCATCCAGCTCAGAATTTACATCCAACTCACAGTTTGCATCAGCTCAATCTGTATCGAGGTCATTTTATAACCTGCTCACAGCTTACATCCAGCTAACAGTCTTCTTCCACCTCACAGTTTTCATGCAGCTCACAGTTTAAATCCAGATCATTATACATCCAGCGGCAACAGTGATGCCGTGGGGTTCTTTAATTTCGGACACCCAGTCAACTTTCAAACGTCTGTGCCCTCAGTTTGCAGGAAGACTCTAAATGAAAACAAAAGACTATTGTGACCTTCATTAAAACTGTCACTTTTTGAACACTCACTGTTTATTTGTCATCACTGCAGAACAATCAGAGACATACAGAATCAGATTATGGTACTTATGTTCAACACAAACACTGAACTTATCTGTTGTCCTCTGCTTTTGTCTGTACTGGTCTTCGTCTTGTCTTTTCTGTTCTTGTTTGTTTTTGTCTGTCCTGTCTGTCTCATCAGATGTTGTCTGCTTTTGTTTGTCTCATCTCTTCTGGCCTGTCCTGGTTTGTTCTCATCTGTCCTTGTGGGTTCTCTTACTTGAGAGTGGCGACTCCGTCAGGTGTGGTCGGCTCGTTGAAGCGTCTCATGTACTCGTGCATCTCTGGAAAACTCTTCTTCATGTAATCCTCTGCGCTGCTCTCCCTCACCGTCCCAAAACGAAAACCCCATGATGGATGATGCAGCTGACAAACCAATGAAGAAGATGGAGGAAGACAAAGAAGAAGAAGAAGAAGTAGGAGAAGAAGAGGGAAGAAGGAGACAGAGAAGAATTAAAACAGGAGTTAAACAAAGAGATGTTTTACATACTTGATAGTCGACTACACAAACATGAGAAACTGTTCAGATGTGTGATGTGTCTTTGGTCAAATGTGGTCAGATGGGAAAAATGCATAAATAAAACCGAAATCATGAAAACCAAGTTAAGTCAATTTGAATCATGTTTGGAGTTCAGGGCCCGTATTCACAAAGCATCCTAAGGCTAAAAGTAGCTCTTAGTGACGTCACTCTTAGAAAAATCTTAGAATTCCTCGAATTCTAAGATTTTCTAAGATAAAAGTTATTCACAAAGTGTCTTAGGCCTTAAGAGAGCTCCTAAGGTGAAAAACTGTTAGGAGGAGGGAGGAGGACTGTTAAGAAGCCTCATAGTGTCTTAGACAAGATGGCGGACAGACCAAGAGGAAGGAGAGCTATTCTCTGTTAAATGACAGTGATTTAATAAGACGCTGCCGGCTCGATCGTGCAGGGATAATGTTTGTGCTTGACCTCATCAGGGATGAGCTTACTTTTCCCACCCAGCGCAGTAACGCTCTCGCTTGGGATTGCAGCACATAGCAGCGCTTCTCACACTCGTCTGTCGCTCGTTATAAAAGGAGAGCGAACGACGCGTTGATCTGCGGCAGTGCGCTCCCAAGGCTGCCTCTTCCTGTGGGCTGTGATCCCGGGACCCACTTTCCCTTTAATACTGTTTTATTTCCATCCACGAGCTGTGCCGACAGCAGGCTGCTCTCGTGTCCGGTTTGGCTTCTTCTTCTCTTTTTATCCATTTCGTTGGTTGTTTTGGTCTTTCTGCCAAACCAAACCGCTTTTTATAAGGACGCCAGCAATCACAGGAAGTGCTGACAGCTGAGTCTGCGTCCACCATTAATATCAAATACATGAAGCAGTAAAATTACCAGCATGGACAGAAAACAGAACAGTAAGCCAATCAATATAATCGGCATGTGAACGAGGTCTGTTCAAACATTTTGAATTAATGTCATAATTCATTTCATTTTGCTGAGTTTCATCATCATGACATTAAATTAATGTCACGATTACCAGGAGCGCGTAGCGCTTTTTTTCTTTTTGTCTTTTTCCTTTTTGTAACAACCAATCACAGCTTTTAGAAGACTACATCATACCTAGCAATGGGGTCAAGCACACCTCCTCACTAGGATAAAAGTTTCTGCTCCCTCCTTGCTCAGAGTTGCTCTCAGACACTTCCTGAATCACTCTTAAGCTAAGATTCCTTGCTAGGAATTTTAAGGCTAAGTCAGGGGCTCTCTGAGAGGACTCTATGAAGCTTTGTGAATACAGGTCCTGATTTACACTCTGAAGAGTAATGTTCTCTCTATAAGACTGCTGGACTGCTGGCTTAGTTGTTGGTTGTAAATAGATGGTCTCATGGCATTGTCATTTCCACGTCCTATAATGATTCACCAGAACTGGAATTCACATCTGTGGAGTTCTCTGTGAAAAACATCTCACAGAGATCCAGGTCAGACCAGGACATCAGTTGGACCATTTAATTACAAACAGAGTATGAAGCTGTTCACATAGATGTTTAAAGCTACAGAATGCACATAAAGCAAAGATCTTGATGATGGTAACGACATCGTCAGAAATAGTAGGTTCATCTTTTATTTTGGAACTATTTTTGAAACATAATTGGGATTCTTGTAGGAAGACATTGTTGAAACGATGTCACAGTGTTTGCTGGGAAGCTGCAGCAGATCAGAGCTGCACCCTGAGCTTCTCTACATTAAAAATAAAAAGCTAATCACACACAGATGGACAACGTCCAATTAACCCCCCCCCCCAAATCCAGCTCCCAGCAGCCCCGGCTGTTTTAACACTCGAAGCCGGATTTCATGCTTCAGTCAGCTGCTGAATTAAAAGTGTAATTAGGAAGAGGCAGGTATCTGTAATTATTTCATGACAGGAAGCAGAAAGCGAAAGAATAAAGACTCTGAGCTGAAGTCAACACACAGATCGGATCTTAGATTTTTTAGATTTTAGATAGCTTGATGATCACCGAAAGGACATCTGGAGCGTCTGCGTCACGTCAGTGTCAGCAGATCTGAAAGAACTACAGCTGAAGCTGAATCCAGCAGGGTTCAACAGCTAAAACACTGATGTGTCCCATAATATTTCATAATTATTTTTAGTTTACCAAATCTGTGTATCCAGTGAATTATAGAATCATTCCAACAGTATTAGCATTCCTAGAATTAGCATTAAAACTTTTTTAAACATTCACTGTTAATTAGCTCCATGCTAATTAGCTCCTTGCTGTTTGATGATGTCACTCTCTGTAGAGTACAACAGATGGTGATGGCTTCTCATGCATTTTCCAAACAGCTATGGGTCTCTGGGGAACAGACATGTGGAGTCAAAAGAATAAAGACTTTACAAGTCGTTTAAAGCACTTTGTTATCTCACCTTAGCATCATGGATCCCTGACACTTCCTCGAAGGTCTTCTCCCCCACCATGACAGCAGCGAGGTTGGCAGTGTAGCTGGACAGCACCAGCAGGCAGAAGATAGCCCACAGGTTCATCAGGAATCGACCTGTCCAGCACTTTGGTGTCTTGGAGGAGACGGTCCGTCCGAACAGGATGGCATAGCAAAGGTTCAGAGCTGAAGAGTACGAGAACACCCTGACCCTGTTGCGTCCATGAGGTGTCATGCCATACGGACTCTTCCATTCGTACAGTGTGAGGAAGAGTGCCGTGATGTGCAGCGCCAGGAAGATTCCCACCCACATGGACCAATGCAGGGGCCACATGAAGGCGCCAATGGGGGCCGCTGTGTCCTTACTGCGTACTAGGATGCCCAGGCTGGTGGAGAAAAAAGGCGAGGTGAAGTCGATCACCCGGCTCCGAGCTGAATTGATACTGAAGGAAGTGACGGCCATGTCTGCCAGTCCATTCAGAAGGTCACCCACTAGCCCAGTCCAGCGTCCCCCTTTCCATGCGCCATACTTTCCGTCTCCAACGATATAAAGGTCAAACTCGAAGCCTAGGTCCTCTGCCAGCTTCTCCAGTAGGTCAATACAGTATCCGTAGCAACACTTGCTGTAGTCTGCAGGCAGGAAGCTGCTGTTCCCACCTGCCACCTCCCTGAAGAACCTCTCCAGGGTCTCTGAGCTGTTGGTGCTAGCGTCCAGGCAGTACTGACCAGCAGGACAGCTGCCTTCATCGTCCACGTCCCGCGTGAACACAAAGGGATGTTCCACTAGAGTCACCACCCGGACCCGACTCCCCACCACTGGCATTCCCGCTCTCCAGCGCCCCCTGGTCTTCCCACCTGTCCCTTCTGCCCTGAGCCGAGCTTTGGGTCCCTGCCAGACTCCCTGGTCCTCCACCTGCAGCTGACCTCCCTCCCAGCTGCCCACTGTCACCCAGGTGGGCTGACCCAGTGCATCCCGCCGCAGGCTCCAGATGTGGAAACGCTGTGAGGTGAGGACCTGAGATTGGTTCTGGTGGACACGGACAGGACCCGTCAGACCGGAGAAAGATGTGTTGGACAGGAACCTAAAGGATAGAAGAAAACAATAGATATCACAGAGACCGACGGGGCCTATAAGGTGTCAGTTCAGTCATTCTATGCAGCAAGTTGTCACCTTTGTATTTTCAAGTTGAATTCTCATGTGGCTGGTTTTGATTCTGCAGGTTCTAAGATTTCACAACAAAGTGTCTTTAGTTGATGACGGTCAAGAGTCACAAGCTCTAAATAAACCAAAACAAAGTCCTGTCTGTCAAAAGTCCAAAGTTTAGTCTGTCAGTTCACATACTATTTATGTTAATTACTGAAGGCAGTTGCTCAGTGATAACATGTGACTTAAACGTCACTCGTCTCTTCAGCGAAGAGCAGAAAGCAGTGATGAGAAGGCTGTAACCTTCCTTGCATGAACAGAAATGACTGATCTCCATGATGTTTTCATTGTTTGACCTTTGACTGGAGCTCCCTGAATGTCGTCTGGTTGTGTCTTTTGGTCTGTGGTGGTTTGATGGCAGCAACTGGAGAATCAGCGCCACCTGCTGTTTGTCTCCATTAGTAAATCAGATTCAAACAGCAGGATGGATACATTCAGTCAAGTTTCTGTTAATTTTCTGGAAATTTGAAAAACCAGAAATATTTACACACAGATACATTAAAACCCATAAACAGAGGAAACAGTTTTTAACAGCGCTGTAATTCTAAATTCACAAAGAGAGTTTAGAAATCTGATATTTAATATTTGACATCCTCAGAAGATGTTTCCTGGTGATTATGGTGACCCTATTTAAACAAACATCAGAACATGATGGACAGCTTGGCACTCAGTGATTTAGTGTTTTCAGAGTTTGAGGATGTTCTTATGTTCAGATGTCAGTTTAAAGAGTTTGTGATCTCAACACTCTGATGTTTCTGGTTCTCTTCACTCTCTCTCCCTTTCTTTTCTTTTGTTCTTTTCTTCTTCTGCAGCAGATAATCCGTCCTCTGAGGTTTTTATCTCAGTCTGACTGTAATTTCATTTACTGTGAATGTGTTTGATCTTTTTGTGTCAGTGAGCTGAGTGCAGCAGTTAAACCTTTTATCCTCCTCAGACCTGGGCCTCGTGCATAGACTGTACAAAACATGGATGTCGTCTCTGAGACATCTCTCACAGGTTTCAGGAACAGGAAGTGCCTTTGTGAAGCTTGGTCACATGACTCCAGGTGCCATCTTGGCAGTGTCTGACTCTACCAACCTTCCGGCTAATCCAAAAATGGGCAAAGAAGTGGAGTGAGGGTGGAACTGAGGCTAGCTGTCACTCAAAGCCCCATACCCATAATTATGCATAACTTGAAGCCTTAACATAATTTAAAATATCTCAAGTACATAAAAATTCGCTCCTGTACAGTTGCCTTGAACGGGGAAGTACAGAGACCAAAACCATGTTTTGTACCAGGTTGTAAACATGTTTATCATAAAGTTGTGCATCGTAATATGGGGGTCACCTCCCCTTTGGGGCCAGCGAGCCTGTGTTTATTTTGGGTTGGACTCCGAGACAGTAGGACGCTTGTGTAGTTTGTCCTGATGCACTTTGTTTTGTGTGAGTTCAGATAATCTCAACAGCAGAAGTAGAGACACTACCATGACCCACAGAGTAACAGACACATTTAGAGGAAATACACAGTACGCAAATAAACTTTAATTTCTCCTTGAATGGATACAGGTCATGTCTAAAAGTGGAGGGAAGTGTAATACCTGTCCTCTCACAGAGGACAACCCCGTCCTTTTTAGATTTATATGCTAAATGGTTTCGCCAAATAGATTTTGGAGGAAACATTAACACACATTGGACTGAAACACTGATGCATCCCATACATTTGATTTTTGTCATAGCATTAGTACAGAGACGGAGAGAGAGACAGAGGCAGAGAGAAAGAGAGAGAGAGAGAGAGAGAGAGAGAGCTTTAGGCGCTGTAATAAATCTCTTCATGAATAAAAGTTAAACCTCCAACATGTTTATATTCTCACAGACTGTATTTATGAATATATATGAACACTGATATGTGTGTATGTAGTTTCCTCTCTTCCTTCAGTCTTAACTCCTCCTGCCTGAGAGGTGAGGATGGTGGAATCAAAGTCCCCCTCAGGGATTTTGCTCCACTTGGCTGATAACACACAGCTCTGCCTCCTTGAACGTGGTAAAAAAATAATTTACAACCAAACAGTTGCTGGCTGCAGAAACACTGGAAGTCATTTGGGCAAAAAATGAAGGAATACATGCAAATATTTCAGTCTGTCTGATTCAATCTGCTAATGAACACTGCTTATTAATCTGCTGTTGGTGTTATTTCCATTCACTGATGAAAAAATGAAAATCTTTTTATATCAGCAGCAGAAGTGGAGACTGTGGGGCCCGAATCATTTCCAAGATCTTCTGAGAAGATATGTAATACAATATTTAGTCTTGGTTTGATAACAGAAGTAACTGTAAGTGGAAGTATAATAAGTAATTATGATTATACTAAGCAGCATCTCCATCAAACCCTATAACAAAAATGCTTTCAAACAAACCTTTCAAATACAGTTCTATCATTAAAAAAATAAAATGTTAGAAATGGTTTTTCAGTTCTTTTGAACATTAAAATAATTAAGAATAGTCATTAGATTAATATGTCATAAAAAAATAATGGTTTGATATTGGCTGTTACCTGGACAGGTACTGCCCTGACGACGGCACCTCATGTTTGTTGGGTTTGTCATAGCAGTTCACCATGTTCTGGATCAGAGCCAGGTCCGGTCTCACCATTGTTGCCGCGGCTACAGCCCTGGTGACAAGCTGCAAGGCGTCTCTGATGTAGAAGTCGAGCGGTTTCCTCTCCACCTCTCCGTAGGCTAGCAGGCCGAGTGGCAGCCCAATGGCATGCAGTGCATCAGGTCTGAGGGGCTGGCCCAGCACCCAGTGCACTGTGGGTAATGTGAGGCCCAGGTCCTGCGCGCTGCGCAGCACCGCCGCCGCACACAGCGGGTCGGCTCCGAACAGCAGCACCGATGCTGGCGAGTGCTGGTTCTGTCTGAAGTGTCGAGACAGGAAATCATGGATCTGAGTGTCATCATGTGCCAACTGCGTCAGGTTCAGGATGGCGCGCAGGTTCCAGGTGGTCCCATCCCCACTGTCCCATGATGCACTCTGACCATCCAGGAGCCGCAAGAGACCCCGAGACTCTTCCCAACCCCGACACAGAACCACAGTACCCTCCCTCCAACCGGACCGCTTCAGAACCGTCAGGAGCAGGTTGGACAGACCAGACTCTGGAACCCCCGTCACCATCTGCAGGTGGAACCGGTTCTACACAGAATTAGGGATTAGATCCAGAAGAACAAAGAGGAGAACAGAGTGGGCATGTCACAGTGGATCAAAGGTCAAACAGCAGAGATTAATCATCAATCAAATGTCAGGTAATCCATCAGAAATCACAGAAAATTAGATCCTATTTGGTGTCTGGAGAGCAAATCTGTTTCTGGAGAGTGCAATCTGCAGAACAGAGAACCAACAGGGAACCATCAAAATTGGTATTCCAGAATCAGAGAAAACTGAATTAATGCAGCTCGCGACTGGATATTAACACAGCAACGCTTAGTACCTGGTCACATGGTGGCACTATTGGGACCATGACAGTCTGATGTAACAGTTTTAAGAGTTTTAGACAAGAAAGTCAAAGGTGTCCACATTTTCTATTGTTGGGAAAAATATTTTCATGTTTTTTGTGAAACTCATTTGTTGGGTCATTAAAAAAGCATCTGCACACTTTTTAAGTATCAGTCTCCGACCATGTGACCACAAATTTGATGGCTGTTTTCTGAAGATTGTGATGGGTCACACACCGAGCACTTCATTTTCCATGTGCTATTATTAAGAAATTGCTGGGGTCCTGGACAAATGTAGTCTTACAGTCTTACAGTGACTGAAGTCCTCTGGTACAAATATCGGTGCAACAGGCTTGCTGTGTAATTGCTGGTGAATGCAGTTGTCTACAGGTGAAAATGTTGCCATGGTGTCTGGGTAGGTAAAAGGTCATAAACATATGACTTCAAGGTTAGGAGTACATACCATGATTTTTAATTGTCATTCCTGCACCAAGAGTCCTTAAAAAACACAAATGCCACCTCCCTTTGTTTTCCCTGTTTTATCATTCCTATCCATGCGAACATGTGAGAAGCCTTGTACCTGAACCAATGGCTCCGGGAAGTCTCCTTGAAGCCAGGTCTCTAGATCATGAGGCATGACTCATCGCTGTGTTCAAGCAAATTCCTCCATCTTGTTCCTCAGGGAGCGAGAGTTGCTGCAGAGTATTGGTGGTTGCACCTTTGGTGGAGTTGATGTTGTATGAGAGGCCGATTAGGGTGAAAACATTGAAACATGTTTATTATTGTAATTATTATTGTTGTTGTTGTTATTAAGCCTTTATTTAAACTGGTAAGTCCCATTGGGATGGCAAACTGTCTTTTTCAAGGAAGCCCAGGCAAAGATAGCAGCATTACAGTGTTTCAAGCAGTATAAATGCAACCATCAAAGAGACACAAAACAAAACATACAGCATTAGTTCACAGTGTCATATGCCAAAGAAGACAGACAGCAGGAAGAGGATCCAGCAAACTCTTCTCTACATCTCTAAATGCCCTCATTGGGATCATCGAGCTGCAGATCTGTCTGCAAGTGGGTTCAGGCTACAGGCGGAGAACATAAAGGCCCGTTTGCCTGTTTCAGGGTGAACCTGAAGGACGACAGCGAGGGGCTTTCATATGAGCGCAAACAACAGTTACTACTTTCAAATTTTAAATTTAGTGAACCAGTGAGTGAGTCTTCAAAAGGCCAGTGAAGGTCACTGAACTCTGGCATATCAGGTGCGACAGTGGGTCATAGCACTGTGGTATGCAGCTGTGGCATTCAGCTGATGCAAACAGAGGTGAGTATGTACAGCAGATCGCCATAGTCAGAAATACATGTACATACATACTGAAAGTTCTCACATGCCACTTCCTTCACACACAGCGGGATATAGACTACTTGTGTGTGAGTGTGTAAAGTATTTTCAGTGTTCCAGGAGGGTGTAGGGTGTTGCTGCCATAGATGTGAGTCATTCTTGCAGGTTCACAGTGTGTAAGGTCCCCCCTTTTTTACAGCTACACACAAGTATTCAGGTATGAGTCTGGAAAGTCACCAGGAAGTTGATCGTGTTTCGTCCTCGAAGTATTGCTTATTGTAGTATAGTACAACCTGATTCCAAGAAAGTCTGGTGTAGGGGAATTACCTCTAAATTAATGTTACATTCGTTAATATTACCAGGGGCACCAACCTTCGTCAGCTACGAAGGATTTTGTATATTATATCTGTTAAAGCTGATGTAGTGAACGAATGAATCAACAGTAGATCAGTCTGATAATCTAAGGCGTGAACTCTCAGTACAGGGATTGCTTATATCCAGCTCAAAAGGACACCGTCGGACAATGACTTGTATGCAAAAGATTATTTATTAAACACAATAATGAGATGAATATGAATCATGAATAATACGATAGATTATATGGATGATATAGATTAACACAAACACTGCACAGAGGAACTTATGGCAAGAGAATGGTAAAATGAGTTTGGCGATAGTGAGAAGTAGGTTTTAAAGGGAAATGGGGACGCGAATATGAAGTTAATTTGTTGAATGAACGATCTAGAGAATTTAGACAAATTAACAATATCTCAACCTCACGGACCAACTCTTATTCAAAACCGCTTAGATATGCCTACTTTGTCAGCGATGTTCCTGTAGAGGTCTGCTCCGAACTGACACGAAGAGGCTCCGCGCCGTTGTCTGTCACTCTGACCCGTACAGCAGTCTGCAGGACGAATCAAGCGAACCGCTGATGAGAGCTGGTGCTGGACAGGGATGTCTCGGGAGCTGAGGGTCTTCGGTGTCGGTTACAGACGAGGAACGGCTTCTGATGGTTCTTTAACCCGGACCAGCGGGTCAGCAGCAGGCTACAGGTCTTCGGTGCAGTCAGTTAGTTGTTGGCCGTTTGGCAAGGCTTTTGATTACTAATAATAAGATTGAGAAACTCTTCGATGGCCGGTCGAAATTGTCTTCAAAGTTATTATTACGTGACTAGACTTTAACAACAAAAATAGGAATTCTGCGGCTTGGCGTGGCGAGCAAAAATGAAAGTTTCACGAAGATTAGAAAAGTGCGTTTTCTGCAGAATTAAATCAAGCCACTCTGCGTAGTTGTGAGCAGCAGCAAAAAGACTGAGAAAACGACGGAGCGGAAAAATACTTGAAAACTAAAGACAAAGAACTTAACAAAAAAAAATAGATTAACTAAAAGAAAGGAAAAACAAGAACTAGAACAAGACGAAAGGGAAAACTTGAAAGAGACTGAAGTCCGCTACATGCGACTACTTTATCATCGCTCCAGGGCGTGTCTAATCAATAGGACGTCACGCATGTAGGATGGTTCGCAGACGCGCAACGTGATTTCATCCTACAGAGCGAGAATTATTTAATGGTTCATACGAGGGACTCATCTGCTTCTCACTATGGTCAATCGAATATATTTTAAATGATCAATTTTCAATGGTACTTCAACAACAACATGCGCGTTCGCTACATGCGTTAGACAATTCTTATGAATAACGACAACATTAAACAATGAACATGGTAACATTTCCTAATACTAATCCTAACAAACATGATGATTAAGGGTATACCTACTTTAACATGATGAAGGAATAAAGAAGGGCAGACTATATTTGCCGAAATGATTATCGCTATTACGGTTACTTATTAATAAATGTATCCGCTAAGCGCATTCAACCTAATTGCTATGAACCTCTAGATGGCGGTATGGTGACATGGTAGAAACTCAGAGAAAACCTTTGAAATAGTTTAATTCACAGTTTCGTCATTCTGTAAGTTAGAAAAACCAGGAAAGCATTGTTATTGTACTGATCACGAGCTTAGCAATGTAATTACATCTACAGTTAAATCAAACATTGAGATTTGGTTAATTCGGTAGGTTAAGCAAAAGACACACAGACATACAGAACAGTTTGCTTCAGGAATGTTCAATTTACAACCCATCAGCATTATCTGGTTTGAAGATTCCTTTGGGACATGGCATTCGTCCATCCAGGCAGTTTTATTGTCCTCAACTCCCATGGGCTATCAAGAAAGAGTTAGCACCTCCATGGGAACGTCTTGACCAGATGTAAATTTGAAGTAAAAGTGTTGTCAGTGACTCTTGTTGCCCTGAAAGAGTGTGATAAGAGGTCTCTCAACCAGACATCCTGTCTCTGCCTGGGTTCACACCTTTCGGTGAACCTTCCAGATGGTCAATAACTCTTAAAAGTCTGATTGTTTTATCACTGCACTTCTCCTGAGCAATGCAAAGAGGTTAGAAGAGGGTCAGCTACAGACCAGTTCTGCTACACTGGATTGTGTGAAACATCAATAAAACCAGAATCAGTAATTTCCAATCAATCTGTGTTCACTGACAGCAGTTTTCTGAAGTGTCTCTGAGTCCATGTGTTCATCTCCTTCATCCTTCATGTGTTCACAAAGTGGTGAATCTCGCTCCATCCTCTTTGAACGACTGAGTCTTTCCAGGATGCCCCTTTCATAGCCAATCATGATCCTCTCACCTGTTTCCAATGAGCCTGTTTACCTGTGGAATGTTCCAACCAGGTGTTTTTGGAGCATTCCACATCTTTCAGTCTGTGAAACGTGTTGCTGCATCAGATTCACAATCAGCAGATATTTACAGAAATCAGTGAAGCTGATGAGGAAAAACATTAAATACATTGACTTTGTGCTGTTTTCAGGTGAGTAAGTATCAGGATCAGCAGGTGATCACAATGTGTTTTATGTTTTACACCTTTTAAACTTACTGTCACAGTGCATTCTGCCTCTTACCTGCTGCCATTTCCTTGTCATCTGCTCACCTGCTCAGCCAGTGCTTTCCACTCTCGCTCCCCCCGCCAGTCACTCCTACCTGCTCGCTCACCTGATCACACACCTGAGATTTATTCCCCATCAGTCCAGTATTTAAGCCACTCCCACACTCACTCGTGGCCAGATTGTTCTTAGTATCATGCAAGACTCTCCACGCTAACCCTTAAGTAGCTCTGTTAGTAACAGGCTGCTGCATCCACTTTGTGCAAAACTAATGCCACCACAGATCCTTCATTCCAACAGCTGTCAGACTGCAAGGTAGCACTGTGTCACATCACCTAAACCTACTGTGTGCACTGCTGATAGTTGTATATATTACATACTACATATATTTTTTTTTATGGGCTTATATATTCCTTTTCTATAGTGTTACATATTTTCTACTGTGCCGTAGTAAACACTGTATTTTATTTTCCATATCCTACCATGTACAATTCAAATACTCAAGGCAATATTATTTCTTATACTCTTTTTGTATATAAAGTATATATATGATTGGTTTTGATTTTGTATCCCTATTTATTGTCTATTTCCTACTTATGTCCTTTAGCTGCAGAAAAAGAAATGGATCTGTTTCAGCCTGATTCTGTTTTGTCTGATCTGATTGGAGGAGCAGTGATGTCACCAATCACACCTGTGCAGTAGATGAGAGATGAGGAACCCTGTCTGCCCGATCACTTCAGCTGCTTTCAGACTGCGAACAGTTGTATAAACATGAGAGTGTCTGTAAGGAGATGTTGCAGCTCTCGTGATTAGATATTCTGTCACTGCTATTTGAGTTGATAATGACTGAACTTTAAACACAGTGTAGCTCATGGCAGCCACAGAAACCACACTAAGACAAATGATGGAGGAGGTGCTTTCACAAATCTGTCCCCCCAAATACAACGATTGGTCGATGTTTTTATTGATTTTAGAAAATACTTCTACATGCTAGGCAGCTTTTTTTTTTTTTTTTTTATCAGAAATAAGCTGTGTTTTCTTAGTAAACTGGAAGATCGATAAGAATATTGTTGCAGTGTAGGTGGATAACAGCAAACTAGTTGTACAGTAAAAACTGTACAATCAAATAGCTGGTATTAAAACACAGAACACTTGCGGCTTGAATTGACCTCCTAAACTGATCCCAGTTTCTTCCATTTATTATTGATTAGGTATATATTTGTCACTGTCTAAACACAATATCATTTAATTGAGGCCCCTTTTAAGCCTGGTGTTAAAATGTAATTTGCATCTGGACACGTTATCTGGATAAGGAAAAACGCCTGTTAAAGCAACGTGTAAATGCATCATGATCAGAATGTGATCGGTTCTGCCTAACCACGTCTGGATGTAGACTGGCTCGTATTGTGTTCTGATCTTAGGTCAGTGTAAACAAGCTGTACAACACGCTGGCATCCGTAGGCTACACAACATGCCGATATCAGATGTTAGTGAACACAAAATATAGGTTATTTTAAATTTAGAGAGCGAGCAAGCGAGAAGGCTGAAAGAGACACTTTTCTAATTACTGTTTATATGTTTATAATATGTATGTTTTATTATATATATATAATAATTTATCTAGTCACAAGATACTTCCTACAGACAAAACCTGTTGAGAAACTTCCTGATGGGACACTTCCCGTTGGGAAACTTCTTGCTGGCAAATTTCCAGTTGACAAGTTACGTGTTGAGATACTTACTGTTGGAAAACTTCCTGCTGAGGAACTTCCTGCTGGGACACTTCCCGTTGGGAAACTTCCTGCTGAGAAAGTCCTTGCTGAGAAAGTCCTTGCTGACAAACTTCCGGCTGGAAACCTTCCAGTAGAGGAACTACCTGTTGAGAAACTTCCTGTTGGAAAACTTCATGCTGAGAAACTTCCTGCTGAGACATTTGCAGAACAGGAATTTCCTGTTGAGAAATTTCCTGTTACGAAACACCCTGCTGAGAAAATTCTTTTTAGGATACTTCCTGCTGGAAAAGTCCTTGCTGAGAAACTCCCTGTTGGGAAACTTCCTGCTGGAAAACTTCCTGCTGGGATACTTGCAGAACAGGAACTTCTTGTTGAGAAAGTTCCTGTTGAGAAACTTCCTGCTGCGATTTTTTGCCGTAATGAGGAGTACCTGCAGGAGGAAGTGCTGAGCTGCGGCTGGTCACTGCTCATGAGCAGGGAGGACAGTAAACTGGTGTCCAAGCAGAGATTAATCAGCTATAAATTAACAATGAATTGACGAGTGTCGTGCAGTCAGGACTCGATCCTGCGATTCATCATCAGTCATCAGTTCATGTGAGTTCAGGCTCTTTTGTGTCCATGTCTCTGTTACAGCCATCATCTCTTGGGGACTCTGACAGTTTAATCTTTGACCTGACCGTTAATCTCTGTAGGTTGTGTTTGTTGGGAATTTAATACCCTACACATCAACATCCTGTTTGCCCTGATCAGATTTAATCACCTGCAGCCCCCAACAATCCTCAACAGAAGAAGAAAAGCCACCAGACAGCAGGACAGAGATCAAAGATATACTCTCTCTCTCTCTCTCTCTCTCTCTCTCTCTCTCTCTCTCTCTCTCTCTCTCTCTCTCTCTCCGTGTTACAGTGATACAGGACACATCACTCATCACCATCATGATGCTCTGACAGGCAGATATTCAAGGATTTAAATCGCTAAACCTGCAAGAAGAGAAATGTTGGTTTGAGGATAAACAAGGAGAGAGAGGACATCAAACTGAATCCTGCTGCCTGATGGGACATCTGACAGACCTCACTTCATTTTACTTCATTCTGCTCTATTGTACTGCACTTCTCTCTACTCCACTTTCTTTAGTTTCACCTATGTCACGTCACATCACTCCACTTTCCTTTATCTCGCTTTGCCTTCACTAACTTTACTGTGTGTTACATAAAATCATTGTAGGTCAGGTTGCTTCCCTTCACTTTATGTCATGTCATGCCATTTGGCTTCACTCCACTTCACTCTCTTTCACTCTACACTTCGGTTCACTTCACCTTACTTCACATCATTTCACTTCACTGTTCAGTTTGCTGATCCTCTCAAAACCTTTTCAGGATTTCTGATAACGTTACTCTGCAGCATGTTGCAGCGCATGCTGGGAATTTTTTTTTAAGTCAAGCAAGATTCAGAGCCTTGAGCTGACAGGAAGCGCCAAAAGAAAGAAAAAGAAGAAGAAGAACCAGGAGAAGGAGAATCAGGAGGAGGAGGAGGAGGAAGAGGAGGAAGAGATGAAAGCAGTTTGTCTCTTCACAGTTTTTTATGTCAACAAGAGAATTCAGTTGAATTTCCCATCTGACCTTTATGTCTCTTCATCACATCAGCTAAGGGAAGAAAAGCTGAACTCCCCTCGGACATCATAGACACATAGGAGGATAAGGAGATGAAGATGAGGAGGATGACGAGGCCCAGCCTGTGATATTTGTGTAACCAAATGGTTCTAGTCGCCACTACAACTTTTATTATGAAACAGCTTTTGTGTTTCTGCAGATTGAAGCAGGAAACATTTCCTGGGGAAAAAATAAAAACCAGCTGACTCATCATTACTGAATCAACTCTTTCTGCTCTGCTTTTACATTTTTTCAGTCAGCTGAATACAACCAGTCCACCCTCCAGGTCTGGTCTGTCCGAGGGCATCCTGGGAAATGTAGGATATCACTGAGTGAGGCACAACTGATGCTTCAAATGTTTGGTTTCCAAATGGTTGCAGTCTACTTCTACCCACCAGCAATAATCCTGTGATCCTGTGAGAGGGTCATTTCCTGTTGTTGATTGGATTTATGTTCTCAATCCTCACAAATACATTCTGAACAAAGAGCACAATAAATGTTTCCTCTTTGGAGAAAGTATTTCATAATGTGAATCCCTCACAGCTATTTCGCAAGAGGTCGTTCAACAACTTTAATATTGTTTTGGTTTCAGACTTTGCTAAGAAGACTTTTGTATATGATGAGAGGAATCATCTTCCTACAACCTTAATTTGTTCACACCACAGAATGTCTCCAAAGTGGCCTTGAAACGGAGGTTTCTCAACAACTTGATTTACATATTGAGGGAACCTGGAACATGTAGGCTGTCAAACTTACTCACTCTATCATGTTTTATACCATTAAGATTGGATGTTTTTGTAGGAGGACCACAATGGAAATAGTGAATGTAACTACTACTGTGCAGGGTTCTTCTGTACTTTTAGTCACTAAGTAAATTCCATCAATCAAAAAAGAAAGCTGTGTGGGACCAAACACTGAATTGTGACAACATATGGACAACACAATATTTCAATACCAAACCGTCACTGTGCTGAAAAGGAAAGAAACATCCTCCTGATGAGAATGGCAGAAGGTGTTGGTGAAACAAAACAAATCCAACATTAAACTGGACACACAAGCAGGTATTCTGGCTTGCAAACACGGCTCGGAACCAAAAGCTCGCTGGCGTGGACCAATGCACTCCACTGTACTACGAGCAACGAGAACATTTTCATGGTCTCATGCCGCTGCCTAATGCACTCCCTAAAGTTTGGGTCAAATCAACAGACAACAAACCAAGTTACTGCACTTACTGTGCATAAATTGTTTCCATCGAAACTGTTTTCATTGTTAACAATGTGTTAGTGTTTGACAGTCAGGAAGAAGAGCAAATGCACTGAACCACTCAGCAAATAACCACCAGAATGCCACTTACCACACATTCTTCTACCAAACAAGCATGGACCAATCAGGAGGAGGAGAAGAGCTCAGAGTCTGGTGAGATCTTGGATGGACTGCAGAGCCTACCGAGGGAACTGGACCTGACTGAACACTGTCAAGCAAAGCTAATTACAGGTAAAGCTCTTTATCAGGTGATAATAATATCAAAGATGCTGAAAAGAATCTTCATGAGAACAGGAGCAGCAGCCGGATCTGAGGACTTCAGACTCTGTATGTATCAAACGCCAATTTTATCTGTCAACACTAGGCATGGTACGGTTTATGTGGACAAACCGAACCGTACGCTTTGCTTCTCACGGCACGGGGCATGTGTAAACCGTACGGTGTCCACGGTTTAAGTTTTTTTGGTGACCAGACGTTCGACGTGCGCATTGTAGCCCGTATGTTACCACGTGGTTATCATTCGCGCCAAAGAAGCGAAACCAAAGCAAGGAGGAGCAGCGTGTACAAACATGGCAAGTGGAAGTGAGGAAGGCGGGCCGCCTAGGCCGGACATAGAGGATGCACTAGGGATGGGACGGTTAATGAAACCGAGCCGAACCGTTCGGGTCGACCTTCCCGGTTCGGTGCGCGTGCGTGCCGTTCGAATCATACTCGCGCGCAACTTTGGGTGTGTTGCGGGAAATCAGTTTTAGAGGAGGTGCGAACATGGCGAGCGGAGAAGACTCGGAGCTAGAGGATGCGCCAGCAGCGTTATATAGGTCTGGTGTGTGGGAGCATTTTGCATTCAGGGTGACCTATGAAGGCGGTAAGAAAGTTGTGGATAAAAGTGCCACAGTGTGCAAGTACTGTGCAACGCGTATCGCTTACGCTAACGGAAACACATCTAACATGTTGGCTCAACTGCGGAGACATCATCCCAGTGTGACCGTTGACAGCGCAAGAAGGAGGGGCGGGGAGCCGGGCAGAGAGCCGGGCAGGGCTGCACAACTTCTCCTCCCCGCGGCTTTTAAACAAACGTACACAGACGAGTCAGACAGGGCGAAGGGCATAACGAAAGCACTGGGGTGTTTCATCGCCAAAGATATGCAACCTTATGCCGTGGTTGAGGGTGCGGGATTTCAGTGCATGATAAGGCACTCGAGCCACGATATAAAATCCCCTCCCGCAAACACTTCAGCTGCACGGTAATTCCCGCACTTTATGAAGAGGTCCGACGGGGAATTGTGAAAGAGTTGTCTGACACAGCCTATGTTGCTCTTACTACGGATGGATGGACATCCAGGGCAACTGGATTATTTATTGTATTTTGTTTTGTTACTTTAGATAACACAGTGACACTTTAAGTTTGATTAAAAAAAACAAACAAACAGACTCCAGCCTTATTTCTTTGATTGTATTTCAAACACTGCACTTCAATTTTCGAGTGGAAAATACTTAGCTTTTCATGAACCACTAATAGTCCATACGGAGTTGAAACATGTTACATGTTAGAAGAAACATGTTATTTTTGTGTTGATTTCAAAGGGACCTAAGTCTGATAGAGCCTATGCTTTACTTTATGTTGATGGTATATAATGTGAGTTGTAAAAACAGTAAAGTTAAATTCTTTCATAAGCACCAAGCGTCAGAGTTGTGAGAGCCGTTTTGGCGAAGCGTTTTATTTTAGATAGAGATATTGTTTTCCAAATAAATGAAAAGCATGTTGGAACTAGCAATATCTCCTCTCTTTCAGTGCCAGAATCTCACTTACCTTTAACCCAAGACCGTCACAATGATGTATCAAATGTCAGACTGCCTCATTCTTTCAGTTTTAACATTACTATACAAGACATAATTGATTTTTGAAACAATCAATGTACACCGAACTGAACCGAAAACCGTGACCACAAAACCGTGATACGAACCGAACCGCGGATTTTGTGAACCGTTCCACCCCTAGTCAACACCAACTAACCTTGACTGGAACAGACCCGGTTCAACTGACCCCGACTGGAATGGACCAGCTGGGTCCTGTCAGTTGTCACAAATCAGATTAATCATTAGGTGCCACGATGATAAGACTACACTCTGCAAAGTCACTAGATGGCAGCACGACACCATAGAGAGCCTGTAATAATAAATGTAGAATTTAAAATGTATTGCACCAAATGTTGCGGGGGAAATGCACACACCAGATGATGATTGGGAAATGTGTGTGTTACAGCACCACGCATGGTCAGATTTGTACAAAATGATATAGGATTTGATATGGAACAGGTCCAGGTTTCTTTTCCAGATTTATGTCTAGTCCACACATACACATTTGTTTTTTAGTGTTTTTCAAAATGCAGCCTTTTTCTACGTGTTTTCGCTTTCGTCAACACAGTTTTTGGTCAAAATGAAGCTTTTGGAAACCTTCCAGAGTGAAGATGTTCAGAAACTGTTTTCTGAGTTTTAACAGGGGAAACAGATTTTTGGTTTGTGATGACAGAGCAAGTGCCATTATCTCCTTTGTTTAAGGTGATTTGGGCACTGGCGGACACAGTTAAAATAGTGCTGCTAACAGGACTTTTTGCTTGTTTCCACAAACATGTAGAGTTTCTCTTCACTTTTAGCAGGGACCATAATGACTGCATGACCAAACACTCCCACAACACAGGTCCCGCCGCAAAAATCACTGGATTTGGACGAGACCCAGTCAGGTAATAGTGGAATGAGTCATGTACTGGTAGTAAGATACTGACTTTATTACAGTTATATTACATTATGGTCGACATAGATCATTTATTTGTGGTTTCCATTCTCCTGCTGTACAGTTACCCCTTTCGCACTCACTCACATGCTTCCCATTTCCCTAATCAGCTTAGCAGTACTTCTACCTCTAAACCTGCATTCAGTCCAGCATTCTTTACCTGCCAAACTCTGGCCTGACCCTCGGATTGATGATTCTCTGCCCAGCTCCCATCTGGATAAGTTTGCTCAGTTTGACTGTCTTTCTGGTGTAGACCCTCGCCTGCTTGTGACCTTGGTAAATGTGGACTTCTGTCTTATGTGACTGTCTTTGTGCTGTTTCACGTGTTCTGAGCTGATCCAAGCAGCTCCTCAGAGGAACTGATGAATTAAGGCAAAGAAAACAGAAAAGAATAAAGCCTGAAACTATTTCACTCAACTCTGTTCTACAGAAACATCTGTTACTGTTAGTGATCTATATTTACTGTCTTAAAATGTGCTTTAAGTTTCTGATGAAACTTGATTATGTAAAACAAATTGAAACTAAAAGAAAATCTGACTGTCAGTCAAGAGCTTCACAGAGAATTTTAATAAGTTCCTGAGATGTGAAGAAGAAAAACAACTTAACTTATTGCTGAAAAAATAAACTATTTCACCAGAATAGTGGCGACAAAAGAAACTGATTGATATAAATTACTGACTCAACACAAACACGTGCGAAGGTTTCAGACTCACAAAAAGCCAAATGACAAACACACAACAAGCTGAAAACCTGCAGAAAGGAGGAAGTGTCCACTAAACCTGAACCACAGTGACGACAAAGACAGAACTGACATGATCTCAATGTTTTATCATATGAAAGACTTGAGGACTACTTGTGCTAATAAATAAATGTGTTAAAAAGTTTCTAGTGTGTCGTCAGTCTGTTTGTGCATCTGTATTCAGGAACAAAGTGAATCACATAACAGAGAAACAGAAATGAGATCAAAGCACAGAAACAGAATGAAAGAAGTGATTCAGTAAAGTGTGAATAAAATATAAAGAGGAGATGAAACAACAGAGGAGATGAAAAGATCTGAATTAATTTACAATCACGGTCAAACATCAGCTAGAAGAAAAGAAAGCTTTTCAGAAACCAGCTGACAGATAGATTCAATGTGTGACGGATGACTGATGGACTTACAGTGTCTGACCTGACATCAGTTTCTTCTTTTCAAGATAAATCTGATCAAACCTGAGGAGTTCGTTGAATCAGAGCCTAGATTCACCAGCAACTGGACTCGAGAAAGTACTGTTACTCTTTAAAAACAAGTACTCACATGGAAGTAAAAGTAATCATTAAAATAACTACTTCAGGTTGAGTACAAAAGTATTGCCTGAAAAAACAAAGTAAAAGTAAAAATACAGCTTCTTTAATTTTTAATATCATGTCTGCCTCAGGTGAAGAAATGAACACACAGCTGTTTGTGATGAAATATATAAAATCATCTGCAACACAAACACGTGGACAATATTCACTCAACATTACATTATGATAATTGATGTTTTATTCTGTCTTTAATCTAATAAGCAGCTTTTATCTGAACTAAAACTCATAGAAACATTTAAAGACATCACAGATAAATGTTACTCTTCAGTCTGTGACTCTGCAGAGTTTAAATGAAGCAGATGATGAAGCTGATGATGATGAGGGCGGTCTTTCTTCTGTTTGATTTGATCCCTCTGACCTTCCCCTCTCACTTTGTGACACATGAAATATCGATCAGGGTTTGTTGTGGTGGTGTGTTCTGAGCTGTGACGTTCTGATCCAACCCCCCAGAGACTGACTGAAGACCTGGATCCAGACCAGGGCAGAGGCGTGGATTAAAAACACGCTGAGGACAAAGACCTGCTGTCTCCCTGGTGTTGCGTTCAGGCTCAGAGGCTCAGCTTGTGTTTTCTTCCAACAACAGAAGACCTGTGGTGTATTTTATCAGCAGGACTCAGCAGCTCATTATCTTTGTCCTTAGGACCCTGGCTACATCATGGCTGACAACCAGCAAGTCTCCCAGGAGAAGGAAACAAACACTCATCCAACACACAGAGACCTTTACAGACAGAGTTTAGACTGCAAAAAGCTGAAACCAGTCTGACCTACATCAAGACTTTCTACTAAAACACTGTTGATCGGATTAAACAGATTTTCACTCTGTAAGACAACACTGAATCTCAAGAGACTCACTTTTCAAGCAGAAATCAAAATGTGTCATTGGAGAGGAAATACAAACATTGTATTCTGTCATTTATTTTGGAGCACGTGTTGAAAAATGTACCTGTTATATCTAACACGGTGAAAATTACATGACAAAATACACCATTTGCATTTTCCCTTCAATCACACATTTTGATTTATTTTTAAGTAGTAAATTTCTTGAGATATATTGTAGCTAAAATGAACTTCAAAGGGAGGGGTGTTCAGGAGCTTAAAAAGAGCATGTGGCATTCATTACTGAATTACAATCAGGATCCGCTTTATTGGCCAAGTATGTGTGTCCAGTTTAAGCATTGCACTCAGTGTACTTGCATAGGAAAAAAGGACATACAGCTCAGAAAGACAAAAAACAAACAAACAAACAAACAAGCAAAAAGACAATAAGTTAAGTAATGCAAAATATATATATATAAAATAAACAATAAATATATACAAAGACTGATGAGGCAATAAACAATATATACGATGAGATTGACAGTGTGCAGGTGTTTCTGTTGACAGCGGCTGTGAGTGATGATGTACCTGTTCCTCACAAAAACTAGTGTACAATATCATAGTGTCAGCAAGTTCATCCAGATCTGTTGCAGCAGCTCAAAATCCAATCAGTGCAGTCAAAGCAGGCCTGTAGTTCCAAGCTCTTTTGCATCAGTTTATGAATACAGTCTCCAGGTGAGGGCTGCATGAGGGGAAAATTGACCCACATGTAGACTAAAACCACTGACCAGTCCTTTAATGTCATTCATTCATTCATTCATTCATTCATTCATCTTCTATACCCGCGTATCCCTTTCGGGGTTGCGGGGGGCTGGAGCCTATCCCAGCTGGCAATGGGCGAGAGGCGGGGTACACCCTGAACCGGTCGCCAGCCGATTGCAGGGCTCCTTTAATGTCGCTGATGGTAAATTTACCTTGCCTACAGACTTTAACGTAGCCTTGCATTGTTAAACTGGCATAAAGGAGCAGTTTGCAATTTGTTGGGATGCACTCATTGTTTGTCTGCACAATAAATGTGAAGTCAGATTTCTTTTTCTACTATAACCTTCCTTGTCAGTTATGTAAAAACCATTTGCACAAAACAACTTGTCATGTATTGCTTTTTATCATTGGTGATGACAAGGTGACATATGGGAGTAGCTCTTCATCTGTAAACATGGACAGAGACAAACCAAAAGAAAAACCAATCAGCTGTCAGTAAAACATAGAAACACAGGCACAGCTCACACTGACCACCCAATCTTGTCTCTTTCTTTCTCTTTAAAAGCAATTTCACTCCCAGTCTAATTACATCTGCCTCTCTCTCACACTGTTAATGATGCTGACTTGCCCAGTGACAGATTGATCACCATTCCAAAATGCTGAGTCAACCAAGAATAATATTTGTGAACTAAAGTCAACTGATTTTGGCTTATTTTATTACTTTATGAAACCTCATTGCATCCATTTAATTTTTAACTTCCTTGTGCTCAGTACAGTAAAAACATGAAGGTCAGAGGACTCTGTGTGTTGTAAGCATTGCAGTTCAGAAGGCAGTTTTTGGACCAGAGGTTTAGAAAAGGCAGGTTGGCTTGGAGGTGTGAGCTGCTGAGCCGAAAAATGTTAAGCAACTTCTGTGTTAAATGAGTTTATCAGATCATCGGACAGTTTTTGGAAAAGAAGCAGCTCTGTCCTCATATTTCAATGTACTTTGGGTGTGTTTGTCCTGGTTTGAGGTAAGCCCCTTAGCAGCAGGTCCTGCTTCTGGGTGTGCAGGTAAAGATAAAAAAAAAACTTTAAAGTTGGATATGAAACAAATACTTGGTCATGTGTGAAAAATACACTTTCTCACTTTAATGTAATGTGAACACAGCATCAATAATGAGTTTTGTCAGGCAATCTGAAATATGATCTGTATGATAGAGCTCTTGCATTTTGAGGTACATTTTCTTTTTAGTTTATGGTTGTTTTTCTAATCACTGGTGGTATAGTACCTGAAAATCAGAATCAGAATCAGAAAAAGCTTTATTGCCAAGTACGATTTTACACATACAAGGAATTTGTTGAGGTGAAGTTGGTGTATGACACATCAACTAAAAATAAGAGTACAAAATATAACAACATAAATATATATATACACACACACACACACACACACACACACACACACGTCTGTTTTTGTTTGTTTGTTTGTTTGTTTGTTTTTCCGGAAACACAGTCTGTTTTTTCAGAAAGAAGTCCAAGCTGAGCGTTAATGTAACGCATAGAGTTGTATTTATATCAATGTGACAGATGAGGCAGAGGCGGGGTGTGAAGAGTGTCGGGGGGGTTCCGGGCCTTGTTGGTAAGGCTGACAGCAGACGGGAAAAAACTGTTCTTGTGGCGTGAGGTTTTGGTCCTGATGGACCGCAGCCTCCTGCCAGAGGGGAGTGACTCAAAGAGTTTGTGTCCGGGGTGAGAGGGATCAGCCACAATCTTTTCTGCACGCCTCAGGGTCCTGGAGGCGTACAGGTCCTGAAGAGATGGGAGATTGCAGCCAATCACCTTCTCTGCAGACCGAATGACACGCTGCAGTCTGCCCTTGTCCTTGGCGGTGGCAGCAGCGTACCAGATGGTGATGGAGGAGGTGAGGATGGACTCAATGATGGCTGTGTAGAAGTGCACCATCATTGTCTTTGGCAGGCTGAATTTCTTCAGCTGCCGTAGGAAGTACATCCTCTGCTGTGCTTTCCTGATGAGGGAGCTGATGTTCGGCTCCCACTTGAGGTTCTGGGAGATGATAGTTCCCAGGAAGCGGAAAGACTCCACAGTGTCAATAGTGGAGTCACAGAGGGTGATGGGGGCTGGTGAGGCTGAGTTCTTCCTGTAGTCCACAACCATCTCCACTGTCTTTAGAGCATTGAGCTCCAGGTTGTTCTGATTGCACCAGGTCACCAGATGGTCAACCTCCCACCTGTAGGCGGACTCGTCGCCATCAGAGATGAGTCCGATGAGGGTGGTGTCGTCCGCAAACTTCAGGAGCTTGACGGACTGGTGACTGGAGGTGCAGCTGTTCGTGTACAGGGAGAAGAGCAGAGGAGAAAGAACACAGCCCTGGGGGGATCCGGTGCTGATGGTCTTAGCGTCGGAGACGTGTTTCCCCAGCTTCACGCACTGTTTCCTGTCAGACAGGAAGTCTGTGATCCACCTGCAGGTGGAGTCAGGCACGCTCAGCTGGGAGAGCTTCTCCTGAAGCAGAGTCTTCTGAAAAGGTCTTCTGAATCACAGAACCTGTTGTGCTGTAAGATATGTTGTTTTCAGGTTATCTTTATGTATTTCAGTATGGTCATTGTACCTCTTCATTATAGCCTCTCTAGCATCCAATCATCATACCCCGTCACCATACCGCATCATGGTGCCCTTCCAATGATCATCTCCCATCATGGCCCATCATCATACTCCTTCACTGTAGCCTATCTTGAGCCCTGTCACTGTACTCCTCCAATGTTCCCCTTTAATAGTCTTTGTCATCGTACCTGTGATGGACCGGTGTTGATTGTGCTGACTGCGCACACCACACACATGCTTACACTGACATACATACACGCTGACTTCACACATTCTCTCGTTTTCCATTCCACTGTTGATATGCAGAGTGGGTAACTGTTGGTAAGTGTAGTAGATCTCCAAAGATGCTCAGTCGGTAGTTCTGCCTTACTCTTACCACACAACCTTTACCTAGTGTCTAATCACAGGTTTCCCTGATCCAAACAGTAGCCATGGCCAATCAGCTGTTAAATGCTATGTTGTAACCACGGCACATTCAAATTACATAAAGGTCATGTCATTGAAAATGAGGTTTTTCTGTGGAAAACTATTGAATCCCTATTCCAAAAAAGGGTACTGTGTAAAATGTGAATAAAAACAGAATGCAATTATTCCCAACTGAATACAGTACAAAGACAATATATCTAATGTTCAAACTGATCAATGTTATTGGTTTTTTTTTGCAAATATACATTCATACAAAAGTTGGGAGGGGCCTGTTTTACCACTGTGTTACATCAGCTTTTCTTCACATTGAACCAGTTTTGGAAGTGAAATTCTCTCTAATTCTTCTTGATCTACTACTTCAATTGGTCAACAGTTTGGGCTCTCCGTTGTCCTATTCTGTGCTTCATAATATTCCACACATTTTCAGTGGGAGACAGGTCTGAACTGGAGTCAGCCATATAGTACCTGCACTCTTTTACTCCAACACCACACATGCAACAACACTGCAGAATGTGGCTTTACATTGTCTTGCTGGAATCAGCTGGGATGGGCTTAAAAAAGATGTCGTCTGGATGGCAGCATATGTTCCTTCTTAACCTGTTTGTACCTTTCAGCATTAATTGAGCCATCACACATCTGACCTGGAATTAAATTATTTTTAGGGCAAGGCCACTCTGTATTACGCCTAAAACCGATGGTGCAGTAAGTGATAAATCATAAGAAGAAATAGTAAATTAACAACATTTATATGGTTAGGATGGCCAGCCAATCTGTCAGCATTCCTATTGTATTCCACGGAAGCTGTTGGAAAGCCTGTGGCAGGAGGTGAAGGCCAGAATGGCTTTGGGGGAGATTGAGGCATCCAACTCTGAGTGATGCAATCTGGTAATCATTGTTTTCAAGGAAGATGGTTCCCTGTGGAATTGCATTGACTTCAGGAAGGTCAATTCTTTCCAGAATTTAGCTGCATAACCCTGTTATGATTAGTGAATCAGTGTAAATTTAGTAGGACCCAAGAGGCAGACAAATCAGCACGGGAACGGAGGGAGCCGTTTAACACAAATGGTTTATTACAATGACAAAAAAAAAAGGCCAGGCCACACCTCCACTGCAGAAACGGAGGGAAACTAACAAACAACACGTTACACAGAAAAAGCATAACAAAATAACAACCATGCACAGTATAACAACCCCATGCCAAGGATTGATGACTTAATGGAGAAGATTGGATCCACCATATACATCACAACCCTGAACTTGTGTAAGGCATACTGGCAAGTGCCAGCAGACCTTACATAGTGTCTTGCACATTAGCTGGACCCTTTCAGTTCACTGTGATGCCTTTTGGACTGCATGGAATGCCAGCTACTTTCCCATAGCTGACAGAGTCCTTTGAGGTGGGAAAGAATGCAGCGAATCCTTCCTTGACAGTACTCTTATTTTCAGCATTGCATGGGAATAACACATCCACATCTGGATGAAAAGATCCAGGTCATCAGATTAACCCTCAATATCTCAGTATGAGGAGGCAATGCAGGAGGCACAGTGTTTGGGCTACCAACTGGGAAGAAGAGAAGTGTGTGCACTAACAGACAAATTAGAAACGATCCTAAGCTGCCATCGACTTCAGACCAAGAAAGAGGTACAATCCTCTCTGGGAATGGCTGGTTAGCACCTGCACTTTGCGTGTCAGTTTGCAAGCATTGCAGCCCCACTCAGAGCTCTGACCAACAAGGACCAGAAGAACCCTGTAACCTGCACTGAGGAATGTGAGTCAGACTTCTGAAAACTGAAAACATGCCTGTGCTCTCTGGTTCTTAAGCAGGAGCAGGAGATACCTGGTGCAGGTGGATGCTAGCCTTGGCACAAAGAGATCCAGGGGAGGAGCAACCTATCCTGTCAGTTTGGGTGCCTTACTCCTATATAGAAGGATTGGGGAGGCTTTTACATGTCTGAGCTCAAGGGCTCGCTGTCTCATAATCTGTCCATGAGTATAAATGGGTGCGTCTGATCAGTCCATCCAGATTGCTTTTAGAATCAGAATCAGAATCAGAAAAACTTTATTGCCAAGTACAATTTTACACATACGAGGAATTTGTTTTGGTGAAGTTGGTGCATGACAAATCTTCTAAAAATAAGCTATTAAAAAAGTAACAAATATAACAATATAAATATATACACAAGTCTGTTTTTTTTTTTTTTTGTTTCAGAAGCACAGAAACTCTACAAGTCCTCCCTCTCTGACTCTTTGACTGGCTTTCTGCCATTTCCAGCCTTTGGTTTCAGTTGTTTGGTTATGATCTAACCATCTTTTCTTCAGCCCAAATCCATATTCACACATCCACTCACATTGACCTAGTGACTAGCATTACAGACAGCAAGTTAAAACATTTTGTTCCGATTCATAACAAATAAATGTAATCATTGATATTCCAACTACAACCACATATTTTTGCCTTTCTTTGTCATGGCCTCAGAGTGGAGCTTGTGACATGTATATATTATGAGGCTAAAAGTAGAATAAAATGAACATATAATTGCCTGAGCCTGAGCCTCGGGTCCCACCTCTTTGCTGAGGGTCAGTTTATATTCAGCTTGCAGTCAGTCTGCAGAGTTGTGGCTCAGATTTTAAAAGCAGTCTGAAGCTTCATCTCACTAAAAGCTCAGCAGAGTCGAGGGTCTCTGCGTCTGTTTAAAGAGAACAGACAAATCAATGAGTCCTGCTGCCTCCTGGCTCTGACCCAGCCCACATCCATCACATCCACCACAGAATAGATCACACTGCCTGCTGTTTACATCCAACATTTAGGTAATCACTGCTCCACCCAGTCACACAGGCTCACAGCCAGCTGGATGCTACGCTGGTCCACCTAAACCTCAGCTGATTCACCTCCGCCAGGTTCAGGTCTGACTGTCGAACACAGGGCCGGGATTCCACCACTGTGTGAAATGCAGAGAATCTGTGATCTCTGACAGCTGGGATGCTCTGAATATCTGAACATCTCATTTTTGGGGATGTCAAAACGTAAATAAATGAATGACTTTGTATTTGTTTACAGTGCAAAATGTATGACTTTCAAAATGTTTTATCTATTTTTAGTAGTGTTGATGTTGATTAGTTTCCCTTAAATTTGTTTTTTTTAAATAACTGACAGAGCAATGTGCTGATCAGGACATTTTACAGTGTAAAATTCATTTAACTTCTCTCTCTAGTGGACAAACGAATGGTGACTCTGTTTCTTAACATTTCTTTGGCATTTCTTACTTTCATTTCTTCTCATTAATCAGCTGATGTAAACACAGATACTGATTTAT